>NW_019392917.1:0-124334 GCF_000648675.2 Cimex lectularius | reverse complement strand
AATGTATTTGTTAAATGTAAACAATGTTTGTAAATCCCAGGCCCTGAAGATGATCTCAATAAAGATCGAAACGTTGGCACGATAAAAAAAATGTTTTTCTGAAACCTGCATCACACCAGACCGCATCTCACGATTTCTAAATACATATATAAGGGAATTTCACCTTAAAACTAGAAACTACTAATCATTTATTTGATACATTTTAATTTAGTATTTTATCTGTATAAAAATCCTTTAAAAATAAAACTAAAGTTTTGGGTTCAATGATTTACTTGGGTGCTGTTTTCTCTAGGAAGGTTTAATTACAGTATCAATTATTTTAAGCGTTGTTTTATAGGTATAAAGAGAGAACGGATGGACCAGAAATATCGTCAATAGTCGATGGGTTGTTATTTTCCCAAATACACATTATCTACTTTCATATATATATTTAATTATTTCAGAAAAACCGTTCTACGCCCGATTATACGCAAACGATTCAGTTTCCATCACAGGCTTCGCTCGATAGTTTTACCTTCGTTTAAAAACCTTTAAAAGATGGTTGGTAATCAGTCAATATTTAAATTTTGTTCAGGATGTTTCATAAATATTCTCCTCTTCAGTCAGGGGCTTATCGGTTGGGCCGTACTTTGATCCCTATCGTTATTAAGCGACTCGAAAGAACTAGGACCGGAATTTAAATTATTTTCAAGGGAGGGCGCATTTGTTTGCACGTCAACAGCGAGTACAAACGGACCGCACGTACTGTCAACTTATGAATTTATTACAATTAACCAACATCTAGAAGACAATTTTTTAATGGCAAAATCGTTCAGAGTAATATTCCTACATAAAAACGTGTAAATAAACCAGTCTACATTTTATCTGGGTTGTTTTATAAAACGTTTCTGCATGTAAATCATATTTTTTATCGCTTTTTTATGTACAGTTACTCGTCTCACTCAGGGTCAAACGTAACACTTTATGACATCCACAATTTTTTTTAAAAATGGTATTTAGTAATAAATACTATGTAAATAGTTACTAGTTACTAGACAGTAAATCAATTGTATTTCAGTTTCTAGCTTTTTTTATACTCTTTGTAACCCTGAGAAAACTGATAAAAAAAGATGATAACATTGTTTTACATTTTTCTTCCTCTGTTTTTATTTTTTTGACGAGAGCGTTAAGGTATATGATAGATATTTTCATTCTATTATTTCACCTGTATTTTTATTATTTTTATAATTTATGTCAACCGTATAATATTAAGTTTCTTTTTGTTTCTTTTATTACAAGGAGTTGGAAAATTAGCACAACCACAATTTTCCAGTGATAGCGTAGAAATCTGATTTTCACTAGGCTGAGGACGGGCCAAGGTTCGACTTGGAGGATTTCCGTTCAGGTTACTACCGTGAAGGATGAGAGAAGAGAAATGGTGAATCACACCCGGCCGGAATTACGTCGGAATTTTTATTAACCAATTAATAAGCCATGTGAAATTTATAAAAAAATAATTTAAAAAAAAGACAATAATTGTACAGGCGTTATTTACCAAATCCAGTCACAGTGGCAATCCGACAAATTCTCCATCCGCCTATTCTGGCCGTATAAGAAAGTACCGTGTAATTTTAATCAAATCAGTTTTAAATGATAAAACTATAATAGAAAAATTTCCAAAATCTTGAACATTAACATGATCTTTAACATGCTCACAGTAAATGCAACACCAGGCGCAACATCCTCAGCTCTAAGTAGCATATTAAGTTTAATAATCGAAATTAAGATAACGAAGATGAAAACTAAATGATTTATTGCTTCATAATTCAAATGAGACTGAATAAACATTTTAAATTTCGTGTGTGGTGATTAGTGACCGTTAATCGATATTTATTTAGAAATCTTGAGATGCGGTCTGGTGTGATGTAAGTTTCAGAAAAATATTTTCTTTATCGTGCCAACGTTTCGATCTTTATTGAGATCATCTTCAGGGCCTGGGATTTACAAACACTGTTTACATATTACAATTACATTTTGGATGTGGAAAATTGAATTTATACAATGCAAATTATATTTTATATATTCAATCAAATTATATTAATAATATATTTTATATATTCAATCAAATTATATTAATAATATATTTTATATAAATCCCAGGCCCTGAAGATGATTTCAATAAAGATCGAAACGTTGGCACGATAAAGAAAATATTTTTCTGAAACCTCCATCACACCAGACCGCATCTCACGATTTCTAAATAAATAATTTTAAATTCCATAAAAAGTAAACATTAAAAAATCCTTTATCCTTGTTTTGGATTAAGGATTAAGTGTGTTTATTTCTAATTAATATACCCAATTTAAAACATACCATAAAGGAATATTTATTGATAAAAACAATGAGACAAATTAAGGGAGAATTTTCTTTTGTCGAGAAAATGAAAAAAAAAATCAATTGGGTGGAATTTTTTGCCTGTCAGTGTGTTTTACAATACTTCGGCACAGTTCCTCACTGAAGATGTCTTGATGGGAAATTAGCGTGGGTGAATGGATAATTATCAAGAATAAACGGACCCCGGTTCGCCAAAATCAATGCAAATATTATGCGACCGACCTACATTCTAATAATATAGTTACTAAGTTAATAGTTAAACTAAAATGAAAAGCTTGTATTGGTAAATTTGAAGGAAAAAGAGTTGAAAAGGTTATATGAATGAAAGGTTGGTGATGCGGCAAAACTGGCTGCACTTATACTGGGACTTCTTGGTACATTATTCATCATAATTATCTGTCCTAACTCACAAGGCTTTCAGATAACCGTATACATCCCAGTTAACTAATCTAGAAAAAAAAGACGGAAATCCTTTTCACGGGATGCCATCATCAAACGGACATCAGGTCTTGTTTCAGTGATTTCATTTTCACTTTCTGAAACCTTGATTCATTTTCTAATGGTTTATTGTACAAATAAGAACAGTTTTTAAAATTCTATGAAACAAAAGCTGGCAGTAGACCACAGTAAAGTAAGCTGATGTTTTGCACGTATCTCTTTAGTCAACATGTTCCACGTGAAATTTAACGTTATAACGGATAAATGGATTGATTCCAGGATAGGGCAATGGAATAATAACTGGCCCACAGTTTTCGTCCTGGTAAATAACACACGGGCAGTTGATGAAATCCTAAATCTTCACTCAGATGATACACTACCTGGGACGTTTCAAAATCTTAAATAAATTGATGTTTGTTTTTACACCTGATGTCCGGAAATATTACCTCGTCTAAATTAACCCTTAACAAAGATCTTCCATTGGGCATCTCATTTAGACAGGTGCATTTTCTTAATAGTTGTGTGAACTGGATGCGACTGGATATGCGTACACTTTTGGTAAATTCTGATTAAGGCTGAGTAAAAAAGCACCTTAGCTGGTGAATAAGCTCTTCTGCTTCCTGCGATTCCTATGCAGGTTTAATTCAAACTAACCTATCATAGGTTAGTTTCTTCTTCCTTAAATAGAACTGGCAAGTTCTAGAATTCATATATTAAAAGAATTTATTTTCTGTAATTTACCAAGCTTCGAAATGATACACATCAGCTACACAGCTGTCTTGAAAATAGACATTTTACATATTGCTTTCTTGATAGAAATAAAAAATGAAGTCAGATATCTGGGCATCACACTAGATAAAACACTAACATTTAAGAAACACATCAGCTCCATCATCACAAAGGCGACACGAGCTTTGATGGTATGCAGAAGAATAGCAGGGAGAAACTGGGGATGCTGGCCAGAAACCCTGTTATGGATGTACACCATAATAGTAAGACCTTTACTTACATACGGAGCTATAGCCTAGGCTGATAAAGCAGAACAAATAACCAAAAGGAAAGAACTCACAAAAATACAGAGACTTGCATGCATCTGCATAACGGGAGCAATGAGAACATGTCCTCCAATTAGCATGGAAAAGATACATAACATGGTAGAAAGGACAGCACAGCAAACCACAATCAACTTTATCAGAGAGAAACCTCCAACCGGAATAAAACTGAAATGGAGAGACAGAAACAAACTATGGAAAGACCATCCATCACTCATGGCTCCAAGAGACGACACGAACAGGATGTTTGAATTTAACCAAAAATTCCGAATACATCTGGGCATCAAATAGGAATGGGAAGGAAAGGGAAATAACTCCTTTAAAAATGGCACCATCCTCTGGTACACAGATGGATCTAGAACAGAAGGTACGGGGGCAGGAATATTTGGACCCGGAACCAAATACTCAGAACCCATGGGAAAACACACCAGTATCTTCCAAGCTGAGATTCACGCAATTGAAAGATGTATCCAATTCAATCTAAGTAAAGGATACAAAAACAAGAATATAGCTATCATGTCAGATAGTCAAGCAGCCATCAAAGCACTAAGCTCAAGCATCATTAGTTCAAGGATGGTGCTGATCTGCAAAAACAAATTAAACACACTAGGTATGCAGAATAAAGTCAGCCTCTGCTGGGTCCCAGGACACATGGGAGTAGAAGTCAATGAGAAAGCGGACACCCTTGCAAGGAAAGGGGCTGTCACACCGCTGATAGGACTCGAATCCTTCTGTGGCATAGGAATCTACACTATTAACGAATAACTCAGACAGAAGGACAAAAAGAAAATTAAGGAACAATGGAATTCACTCATTGGACATAGACAATCCAAGAATCTTCTAACCAATTTTGGCAAGAAATAAATCACAGAATGTGTCAAAGGAAGCAGGAACCGACTGCGAATCCTAACAGGATTCCTAACAGGACACTGTAGATTAAATGGACTCCTAAAGGAAATTGGAACAATCCAAGATGGCACATGTAGATTCTGCAAGGAGGCAGAAGAGACACCAACACATTTACTAACAAACTGCGGAGGAGCCCGCAGGAGGAAATGTTTTGGGATGTATAATGTGACAATAGAAGAGCTTCAACCATTAAAACCGGTCCTATTAATCTAGTTTCTTGATGAAATAGGATTCACCGATGTGCTTTAGGCAGAGAACGGGGGATACAATAGCTCTCAAAGGGCGTAGTATACCATATCCTGAAAAATTAGTGTACATCTACGTCTATTTCTTTCTTGTTATCCAGATCGAGAAGCCATTTAATGGACTGAAATAGAGCCAGGGATTCTGATTGGTTCTTAGAGCCTGTTTGGTAAAGTTGATATTTATCCTTAATTAGTCAATTTTCAGGGTATACCACAAAGTCACAACCAGCGCAGTATTTCCATCGTGATGCAATAATTTATGGAAGCCATCGGCACATCATTTCAAGACTTTATTGACCTTACTGTGGTGAACGTCAAATCCTTGCATACTCCTGCTGCGAACGGCCTCCCAGTGTTTGTTCCTTAAGATTCATGCAAATAGGAATTGCGTTTGGTAATTCACAAGCAGCCCTGTACGATATCGTTTTGTAGCCCTTAATTCTGTACCCTCGGGACAAAACTGGATAAGTTAAAAAAACACAACTTTTCAGGATTGTGATACAAGTGAAATTCTCAAAACATATCGAGATGTCTAATAAAACACCATGCGTTTAAAAGGTATAGTTTCGACTTAATCAATTATGCCACCTAAAGCTTACTGGAATATGCGCACATACTTCTACCAATCCCGGAACTCCTGAGAGGTCAGAAAGGATGAAGAAACTGAGGGATTCTCCCAGATAAAGTAATCCTGAGATAAAAAATATTATCACTTCCACAAAGTATATCACATGATGAGTTAAAAGTAAAGGAAGTAGGACAAACTACAAGTCAGAAATCATGAAATCCATCACAACTTTCATATAATTTAAATGTAAAACTGAGTTCGCAAGCTATAAAGTAAGAAAATCTTGCTTTGAAAAAGGAAATATACTTCTTGATTATAAATAACGCTCCAAAAATTTATCTTTAAAGGATTTAAATCGATCGATCCTATACTGATATTCAAAGTTTTCTACGAACAAGTTCTTACCGTAAATATATACCAAAAAATCTTATTCTTTATTCTCTGAATAAAAAACGGACAAGATAAATTTCCAATTTTATTAGTATCTTTTCTCCACCCTCGAGACAGACTTCAGGTGCATGCCATAAAAAAAGTCAATAACACTGTATTTGTGGTATAGCAGGATCTTCCGATAGGAATGAGGATGAACAGGACGAAACTATTGGCTTTGCGCAGGGAGGTCCTTCGCAGGAGAGGATTAATTTTTTAAAAAGTAATTATATATTTGTAGCTTTATTTAAGTATAAATTTAAAAAAAATTGTTTACAGGAAACAGTCCACAATCCCTCGACGATTTTATTTTTAACTTTAATAATGTCGGATTTAAGATTTGTCTTGTTGTTTTCTTCAATAGAACTAAGCCCTGCTTAGGAAGTCAGCGCTAGTAGGCGGCGGAAGCTGTTCACCTTCCGGTTTCCAATATTGGAGGGTAATGGACAGCCGGAGGCGACACCCTGTTTATGAACCTACTGCCGTTGGTAAAATCAATGGCAGGTTTTACCGCTTCGATTCAAATAAACTTAACATTTAAGCTGGAATTTCAAGTAGTTTTAGTCGCATTTAAATTACAAGATATAAAAAATATATTTCATGACGTTAGAGGAAATATAGATTGGACAATTTGCGCAAGCAGTGACTATCAAACGCCTACGCTTTTTCTTACATCCTGATAAAAAGGATCGCTCATTATCAAAATAACTTTGGTCAAAGCATGACAATTATCTTGTAAAGTAGATAAAATGGTTGACTGGTTTTAAAATGAAAAAGTCACCATAACCTACAACGCATGAGACTTGATTATATGTATATGCATTGTCACACAAAAACTTCCACCCAATTGATTTTTTTTTTTTTCATTTTTTCTCGATAAAAAAATATCGCCCTTATTTTGTCTCATTGTTTATACCAATAAATATTAGTTTATGCTATGTTTTAAATTGAGAATATCAATTAGAAATTCACACTTAATCTTTAATCGATAACAAGGATAAAGGATTTTTTAAATTATTTATTTAGAAATCGTGAGATGCGGTCTGGTGTGATGTAGGTTTCAGAAAAACATTTTCTTTATCGTGCCAACGTTTCCATCTTTATTGAGATCATCTTCAGGGCCTGGGATTTACAAACATTGTTTACATATAACAATTATATTTTGGATGTGGAAAAGTGAATTTATACAATGCAAAATATATTTTATATATTCAATCAAAGTATTNTCTCTCTTAAAATATTAAGTTGAATATTTTTAACAATCTATTATTTTTTCTGATACGTCATAGATAGTTTTGAGTTTTTCGTCAACTATTATAATTTTGCCGAACATTTAGGCATGATCAACATTTTGTTTTTATGATGTCGTTCCAACGACCGATATATTCTCAGTTCCTCGGTCCGATGCCATTCTTTTGATTTAAAAGATAAGTTCCATTGCGACTGTGGGTGTTGTTTTAAAAGCACCAAACAATTCTTTGGACATTTTGTAATATTTACCACTTTTTGTTAAATGCTTAAACACCTCGTGTAGCTTGCATATGTGATCATAGGTCTGATTATCGTAAATACCGTCGAACTTAGGATTGTCCATGTTCTACCATAGAGTCTTCGGCAAATCCATAATCCATTGTGCTTTTAGTGCTCTGTCGTGGGTGATGAAGTGTGGATTCCACGTTAATGGTTAGGGATAGTTAAAGGTGAAAGATTGCCTCTTGTGAATGACACAGTTGTTGCCTTGGGAGGGTTTATATTTACGCCCTTTCCTCGCACAATTTAAGCGCTATTTTTAAGGTTTTTTGTAATAGTTAGACAGTCCTATTGTCATATTTGCCTTAGTTGTTATGGCAACGTCTGAACATACCCTTGCACGACAGATTGACGTTAGCTTACGTAGGAGGTCTGCACAACCATATATAAGGGTGTGTGGTGATTAGTGACCGTTAATCGATATTTATTTAGAAATCGTGAGATGCGGTCTGGTGTGATGTAGGTTTCAGAAAAACATTTTCTTTATCGTGCCAACGTTTCCATCTTTATTGAGATCATCTTCAGGGCCTGGGATTTACAAACATTGTTTACATATAACAATTATATTTTGGATGTGGAAAAGTGAATTTATAAAATGCAAAATATATTTTATATATTCAATCAAAGTATTTCTACTCACTCAAAGTGTTTGTCTTCTGTGTAATTATGCCATTCTTGCGTGTCGTGTCGAGAGTGCCAGTGAGATTTTGCTATTTTGTGTTTATATACGTTGGATTTTGAAGGGGTGAGTGAGTAGAAATACTTTGATTGAATATATAAAAAATATATTTTGCATTGTATAAATTCACTTTTCCACATCCAAATTGTAATTATTATATGTAAACAATGTTTGTAAACCCAGGCCCTGAAGATGATCTCAATAAAGATCGAAACGTTGGCACGATAAAGAAAATGTTATTCTGAAACCTACATCACAGCAGACCGCATCTCACGATTTCTAAATAAATATCGATTAACGGTCACTAATCACCACAGATTTTTTTAATGTTTACTTTTTATGTAATTTAAAATGTTTACTCAGTCTCATTTGAATTGTGAGGCAATAAAACATTGTTTTCATCTTTGTTTTCTTAATTTCATTTTCAAATTTAAAAATGCGACTTAGTGCTGAAGATGTTGCGCGTGGTCAATCACTTATGGATGATGGACGTTTCATCAGGTATGAGGCTATTGCTATCGGAATCCCCTACGAAACTCTGCGAGACGTTTTCGAGAAACTTGGTCCTACCATGGAGGGCCTGTTTCTGGACGTCCTAGGGTAAGAACCACCGTTTTTTTTCCTACTTTGAAAGGCGAAACCATCACCTTACTCTTGTTCAAGCAATTCATCAGCTCCAGGAAGTTCAAGGTGTCCAAATTTCTGAACGCACTGCTCGAAGAAGATGAAATCAGTATGAGCAGTTTGCTTTTTACCCCGTAAGAGGACCAGAACCCGCAGAGTTGCAAGGCTCGCATTTGCTCGAGGACACAGCCATTGTTCTACAGGGTGTCCCAGTCCCATCTGACTAAGGGAATCGATTCTACTCTTCGTTTGGAGCAAAAAATGCTCAGGAAAATTTTTCGAAAAGTTCTATATTTTGAAGATATTCGTCAGTTTAGGTTTTTTTTCAACTTTTCACTACCGTACCACATAAAAACGCTTACAACTTCTAAAATGTTGTGACTACAATAAATCCAATTTTACCATTGAAAGAACGCTAAATTTGCTGTAAGATACTTCTATTTGCAATAATCTGAATAACATAAAATGGTAGCCAATATCAGTTGGATCATGTCAAAATTACAAAATTTAAAATTTTGGTCATGATTGCACGTTCTACTGAGGTTACAAAAAAATACCTACAACTTGTCAAATTTCACAAAAACTTCTTCATCTAATATGCTTTACGTTGATTTTTCAACTCTACTAGAAAGTTATTTAAAAACCTGGATATATCAACGTAAAGCATATTAGATGAAGGAGTTTTTGTGAAATTTGACAAGTTGTAGGTTTTTTTTTTTTTACCTCAGTAGAACGTGCAATCATGACCAAAATTTTAAATTTTGCCATTTTGACATGTTCCAACTGATATTGGCTAACATTTTATGTCATTCAGATTATTGCAAATAGAAGTATCTTACAGAAAATTTAGCGTTCTTTCAAATGGTGTAATTGGATTTGTTGTTGTCTCAACATTTTGAAAGTTGAAAGCGTTTATATGTGGTAAGGTAGTGAAAAGTTGTAAAAACCTAAATTGACGAATATCTTCAAAATAGTGAACTTTCCGAAAATTTTCTCCTGAGATTTTTTGCTCCAAACAAAGATAGAATCCCTGAGTTCGTCAGAAGGAACTGGGACACCCTGTATAGCGATTGGTCTTCTGAATTTTTACAGATGAGTAAAGATTTGCTCTACGATCTATGGGCGTGAAAAAGTGTGGGGAAGGCAAGATGAAAGGTACGAAGCCAGTAATTTTTCCCAGCGCCAACCTTTTCAACGTAGCTCAGTGATGATGTGGGCGGGAATTTCAATGGAGAGTCGCACAGAGTTGGTTGTGGTTCGTGAAGGGTCTTTGACGGCCACTCGCTATGTGGATGAAATTTTGGAACAGATTCCTTGACGAAATCAGTACCAATCCTATTCTAATGCACCTTCAACAGCATAACATGAGGTGTTAGCCTGGCCAGCCCGTTCTCCAGACTTGAACCCCATCGAACATTTATGGGATAACCTCAAAAGTCGAATAAGAGCACGTCCATCACTTCCTCATACACTCCACGATCTTGAAAGGTCTCTTTGTGAAGAATGGGCTAACCTCCAGCAAAGAAAGTAGTTCCAGACTGGTAGAAAGTGTGCTAAGGCGTCTTAGACATATAATTAAGGCAAGAGGAGGAAAATCGCGGTATTGAAATGTTAATTTAAAATCTAAAACAAATTTTATCTGTCCATGTTTTTACCTTTTCCCTAGCAATTGACATTTTTTTACTATTTTAAACAAAGATTCAATTATTAAACGTTAAAAACGTGAAACTTTGATTAATATAAAAATCAAATCATATTACAATTGGGTGGAATTTTTTGCCTGTTAGTGTACACTGTTCTCGTTTTTATTTTTCTAGTTTATTCTTCAATTGTACATCTTTTTTACTATGCCTTATTGTTATATTTTAAGACCCTTGATTTTTAAATAATACCATCTAAATTTTGGCAAACTTTTGTGCCACAGTCATGAGCGATGTTTTTGTTTCTTTACATTAACGTAGTCACAATATAAACTAAAATTGAATTATGACGGAATAAAGTTACTAAGTTGGCAGTAACAGCATGGTTGCAAAACCAACCAGCACCCTAAAAAAGATTTTTTTTAATGTTTTGTTTTTATTGCGGTAAAAGTTATTTAAACGTTTGTCATATCAATCCTGTCTTGAGCAAATATACTTATTTTAAGGTAAAAAATTCTCCAGTGATTTCAACTCATAGAGGGCTATAATAAATTTTACCGTTTTGCTCCGGGAACTACAATTTTCACAAAATGTCACAATGTCTACCGTTTTCTAATTGTATACAGTTTATTTAGTATGCGTGTGTAATTGCACTCATAAAATGACAATCAATATGCGAAAAACGCAGGCGTGCTGTCCTACGCTGCCACCAACCAATTACGAATTTAAAACAGTATGTAAATACAGCATAGGCCAAACTCATATCAACTTGTAAACAAAATTTATTATTAGATTACTCTCTGACGTTAAAAATCAATCGATTAAATGCCAGTGAGTAAGTGCGTCAAGGTTAATCTATTGATCTATTTTGGTCTATTTTTCTATTCATCAAACATATATGCTATTCCACCTAATAACCAGTTTACTTATTCGCCTATTTTTATAACTTTTTTTCCTTTTTGTAGTCTTAGAGATTGTTTCAGTTTGAGGAAATGAAAATTAATCGGTCAGTAGAAGGAAAGCATCAAATCTTCCAAACAAAATCTCCGACAAAGTTAAGACATGGCCAAAACTATCTCTGATTATCAGAGAAAAACTATACTTTGAAAAACCATTCAACATAATTGAAAATCAAGCACAGTGGGAAGATAAAACAAAAGAATAAAAACCTGGAGATATTTTGTCGTATGTAGAATGGTAAATTTCACGGGAATGGGCTTAAAGAGGCTTAAATATAAGCACCACAACCATCTTTCGAACCTAATTTTTAGCTACTTATGGACATAAAATAAATAATAAATATTCTAAGGATATTACACTAATAAAACAATTAGATAGCCAGGCAGCTCAAAATGGTTTCCAAGCCTACGAGACCAACACCAAACTATGCTCCAACTACCTCAATAGCCTGAAAACTGGGATATGCAACTAATCTGACATTATGATTGGACTCAGGTCAGGCAATGAGGCAGCAGATATCCTGGATAACTAAGAAAAGGAGCCATGAAACAACACGTAGATCTAAATCCATAAATGTGCCATAAATTATATCTTTATTAAAAAAGAAAATAACCGGAATCTTGGGCTTCTAAACCACGCAACATATACTAGAAATGTGGACATGCATGAAGAATATCTACTCTTAAAAACATCCAGTGGGACAAAGAAGAAATATTTTACAACAGAAAAGAAAATTTTTCGAAAATGGGCTTAAAGAGGCATAACTATGAGCACCACATGGACCTCGGCTCTAAATAGCCAGGCAGCTCAAAAGGCTTTGCAAGCCTACGAGATCAACACTAAACTAAACTGCTACTACCTCAATAGCCTAAAAATTGGGATATACAACTAATCTATCATAATGATTGGTCAAAGGTCGTCAGGGAATTTCAGGCAACGAGGCAGCAGATATCCTAGATAACTATGAAAAGGAGCCATGAAACAACACATAGATCTAAATCCATAAATGTGCCATAAATTATATCTTTATTAAAATCATCTTGGGCTTCTAAACAACGCAACAAATACTACAAAAGTGGACCAGGCATGAAGAAGAACTACTCTCAAAAACAACCCAGTGGGACAAAGAAGAAATATTTTACAACAAAACAGAAATTTTTCCAAAATGGGCTTAAAGAGGCACAATTATGAGCACCACATGGACCTCGGTTCTACGATCATTTTTCAAACAGAATTGTTAGCCATAGACACATATTTACATGAAATAATTAACAAACTTTCTAAGGGCACAACAGTTATAAAATATTAGACAGCCAAGCAGCTCAAAAAGCTCTCCAAGCCTACGAGATCCAACTCCAGTTCCAAACTAGTCTCGAACTGCTTAAATAACCTATGCAAATGTCGTATACTTAAGGTTCACCCCAGGCCGTGAAAGAATTTCAGCCAACGAGGTAGCAGATATCCTAGCTACAAAGGGAGTCTTAGAACAATACAGACATAAATCCATTTTGTGGCCTAAATTATATCCATATTAAAAAGCAACTTGAATCTATAACAATAAATGTGGAGCTCTCTAAGCCTAGAGATGAACTTTAAACTAGTCTGAAACTGCGTAAATAACCAAAAAACTGGGATGGCTAAACTGGGGGGCCCAAAAACGATGCCATTTCAGGACGTGTAACGTATTCGTGTAAATACCACTTAAATCTATGAACCGTTAACTTATGCCCAATGTCAACTACGTTTAGGAGAGAAAGAGACAAATAACACATCCTATTCGTCTGCCTTGCAATAGCTTGGAAAAGACTATGGTCCTAGGAAAGCCATTATTATGAACACTCTGGATCAAGGCATGGTCTTGAAGAAAAAAGCAAAGCACCTATATCATCAAGACAAAACAACTTTAAATAGATTAAATAGATTGACACATTTATGTTTTCACAGGTGAACAGGTTGAGTGTATGCCGTCTGGAGAGTAAAAGTAGTTTATTAGCGTGAAAGGAAGGGGTTGTTTATAACCCCGCCAAAGGAATATCGAGTACTCCGGGGGAATGAAAATGGCCAGACATCTATGTTTGTGGTGATGTATATATATGTATTGTATGTTTTGTTTTTATTCTGTATTTGACAACCTGAGGTACAAACGAGATACTAGCATTCTAGAATATCAACGTAGTATATATNTTATATAGATTTTTTTAATGAAAACTTAAAATCCTGCATTATTTTCCGGACAACCCGATATATACAGGTGAACTCAAATTCGACCGACTCAGTCCCAATATTACTAAGTACTGTAACAATATTACAGTCAGTAAGCATTAATGTTACAGTCATTGGAATTGGAGATCGCCTGTAAAAACATAAATATGTCAATCTGTAGATATATTTAAGGTTGTTTTGCCCTGATGATGAGCTTAAAATAGGTCGAAACCTTGGCAATAGCAACTAAACTTGCTTTCTTCTTCAACACCATACCTTGATCCAGAATTTCGTAAGGGAAAAAGTCGTCGAAACTTCTAATTCCGAAAAAAGCCATCATTCAGCAATCTAGACCTCGAAACCATACCTCACAGAAGAATTCTGTACTTTTTTTTTAAGAAACGGAAATAATTTCACAATAGGCAAATTAATATTCTTAAAGAACTGGACCTAGACAATCGTGATATCAGGCTGATTGGGAATTTGTATCGGAATCAGTGTGCTGGTGTCCGGGTAGTTGGTCAGATATCATAAGAGGTGACAATTACAAAAGTTGTTCGTCAAGGTTGTATTCTCTCACCTCTACTTTTTAATATCTATTCAGAAACAATTTTCCGGGATGCTCTGAAAGGAAAGAACCAAGGTGTGAAGGTGAATGGAGTTCTTGTTAATAGCATAAGATACGCTGATGACACTGTCCTGCTTGCATCAAGTATGGCAGCAAGGACTGTTGGATTCTGTTGCTACAGAAAGCAGTTCCATGGGATTACGACGTGAAGAAGACAAAATGGATGGTTATCAGTAAAAAACAAAATGGATCACAGAGCCTTCTCAAGATTGGCAGCGAAATTGAGAGAGTATCAACTTAAAATTACTTGGGGTGCTATACCAAGGATAACTGGTACCCTGCATGCGAAATCCGTTGTAGAATTGAACAAGCTAGAAATTCCTTCCAGAAAATGAGGAAAGTTATGACAAACCGGGACTTATCTATAAGGCTTCGTACTCGAATACTTCGATTCTATGTATTCAGTATATTATGGGGTTGAAACTTGGACCATTACAGACTGTAAGCATTCGAAATGTGGACGTACAGACGAATTCTGAACCTTGGACAGCCAGAGTCACTAATGTGGCTGTATTACAGTGCATGAGAAAAAGCTAGAAATCCTCAATACCATAAAGAGAAGAAAATTACAATATTTTGGACACATAATGTGCAATGAGAAATATCATCTGCTGCAGGTTATCCTTCAAGGAAAAATAGTTGGGAAGCGTGGCCCAGAGCATAGAAGAACATTCTGGCTTAAGAACTTAAGCCAATGGTCCGCATCTATTTAGAATAGCTTTGGATCGAAACCAGTTCAGGCTACTGATCGCCAACGTTCTACGAGGATATGGCACTTGAAGGAGAAGAAGAAAAAGAACAGGCAAAAGTGTAAGTGTAAGAGGAGACAATAGATTTTTGCACACATATATCAAATATGAATATTTAAAAATTATGAGAACAGTTTGTCCATTATTGATCATCTCTCGAATCTGATATTCAATAAGCAAATTTACATTTTATTCGCATTAAAAGTGAAAACTGGATCATCTAGAAAAAGAAAACAAACAACAGTGTACAAATACAAATAAACTTTAGGTTAGTTAAAATGCAATACGAAAATCGAGACACTCTGAGATATTCTTTCATCCGCATATCTCATGGTTTATCAGTTTATCACCTTTTCGGATTAGGTTTTCTCCGATCGCCGCCTCGCGGATCCTTTCTCCTCACGAATTAGTTAACAAATTCATTCCACGTTAACTGGATTGTCTCCATGTCTCTAATTGGTGATAATGTTGTTTTGTGAAGTTCAAACCCGCGATTTGCATAACAGCTCTCTACGACCAACTGTATAATCAAATTTCAAGGATTGTCGGAACAAAACTAGAGCATTAAACCTGATGTAGTTTCGCCTGTTAAATTAAAAACCTGAAAATACGTGTTTCTAAACCATCCAAATGATCTTTGAATGATGCTTTTATTACGTGAGAACAAAACAAGATTCATTATCGAGTGAGTAACGCTTAGGACAAACGAATCAAATTTAAATTGTAAAACATTAAAGAGTTTACAATAAAAATAAATCAATTATATTTCGTGTTCCGATTGACCAAATTACTTCTTTCAATTAATTAATCTTTATTTAAGGTATCGATTGAAATGACAAAGTTAGTGTCACGAGCGGGATTCGAACCCACGACTTTCGGCTCAATACGCCGCTGCTCTACCACTTGAGCTATCGTGGCTTCGATCCACTCGGGCCAACTTCCCATCTCAACCCCACCTTTTGAATTTTCCCTCCTTTTTGCCATTTTTCGAATGTCGTGTTATCTATTCGATTCTCGACGACATATGAAATGGCCTTGGGGAGCTGTTACCAAATTACTTCTTTGAAAAATGGCAAAAAGAGGGAAAATTCGAAAGGTTGTAGGTTGAGATTGGGAGTTGATGTCCGGGTGGATCGAGGTCACGATAGCTCAAGTGGTAGACCAGCGGCGTATTACCGAAGGTCGTGGGTTCGAATCCCGCTCGTGGTACTAGCTTTTTCATTTCAACCAAAACCTTACATAAAAAGATTAATTAAATGAAAAAAATAATTTGATCAATAGATCACTAAATATAATGAATATAATTAAATAATTTTAATTAAAGCTCGTGCATTTCTGATCTCGTTTAATTCAGTTTATATTAAAATAAATATGTTTAAATTATTATAACAATACAAATACATATATTTTCCAATAAACAATAAAATATGGGTGGCCATTTTTCTCTCTTTGAATGTTCATATATAATTGCACATAAAAATAAAAGGGAGAGAAACATTAAATTAGTAAACAGTAATTCGTATTATCTGAATTATCTTCAGCAAGATAAACATATTTGGCCTTTTGAAAATTATAACCTGAAAAATAATTTGTAAACTCTTTTTGCTTGGACGAATCATATAATGGAAATTCAATCTACCAAAGCTCATTCAATAGAAACACCAATTTTTCAATAAATCCCACAAGATCTATTTAAATTTTTCTGTTGCAACGCACGAATCAAATTTAAATTTTAAAGCATTAAAGCGTTTACAATAAAAATAAATCCATTATATTTCGTGGTCCGATTGACCAAATTATTTCTTTCAATTAATTAATCTTTATTTAAGGTATAGGTTGAAATGACCAAGTTAGTGTCACGAGCGGGATTCGAACCCACGACTTTCGGCTCAATACGCCGCTGCTCTACCCCTTGAGCTATCGTGACTTCGATCCATTTGGACCAACTTCTCATCTTAAGGAGGGAAAATTCGGAAGATAGGTTGAGATGGGAAGTTGGTATCCGAGTGGATCGAAGTATAGCTCAAGTCAATCAACGGCTTATTTAGCCAAAGGTCGTGGGTTCGGATCCCGCCCGTGACACTAGCTTTTTCATTTCAACCAATTCCTTACATAAAGAATAAAAATAAAGTTTAAACAACAGAATATGTGCCTCTTTTTAAATTTCCAAGATTTTCCGATACATAAGTTTGAAACTTTACGCTGACAATGCCAATTGTCCTTTATAGAAAGGAACTTTAAATGACTTTAAACTTATTTCCGAGATGTACAGAAATATATTGAGAGTCATTACGAAGCTCATTGCTTTTATTTTAACGAGGTTTTTCATTTGAGCACGAAGGGGCAAGATATCCTGAAGGGGGAAAGTTTTCGGGTCATTCTGGCCATGTCTGAACCCTTCAACTTGTTGCTCTGCCCGAAACCCTACTCGTGTTCGCCTCGCTGGTTAACAAGGTTTTTATCTTCCATTCTCGACCCTGTAACGACCTAAACCTAACGTAGTTCTGGTGGATTTTGAAAAAAAATGGAATAGTCTAATAATATCACATGATTTTTTACTTATACCCTCGGATGTTCCTATTGGTTAGGCAAGTGCTGTTGATTTCATACGAAACGATTCAAACGAAGGCTGGTGATTTCAGCAAACTGAACGAATTTTACCCGAAATTCGACTTACACTTATTTGCAATTTACATAGATATATTAACTCTCTTGATGATTTCAATTTTCATGAAAACAAAGAACAATCCGTAAATGCTGTATGATTTTTTTCTCTATTTCTTGTTTAAACTAACATTTCGGATGACAATATATAATAAAAATAAACCATTTTTTCATTTACGCGATGTTCATGATCATGAAACATACTTTTTTTTAATATTTTGTGACACGTTTTAATAGTGAAAAACATTTTATAAAATTGAGTGTATTATTGTTTATCTTTGAAGGGGAAAACAATCAAATCGTAAAATTTTTCATTGAAATTTATTTAGAAATCGTGAGGTTCGGTCTGGTGTGATGTAGGTTTCAGAAAACATTTTCTTTATCGTGCCAACGTTTCGATCTTTATTGAGATCATCTTCAGGGCTCAAAGTGTTTGTCTTCTGTGTAATTGTGCCATTCTTGCGTGTCGTGTCGAGAGTGCCCTCACGACACGACACGCAAGAATGGCACAATTACACACAAGACAAACATTTTGAGCCCTGAAGATGATCTCAATAAATATCGATTAACGGTCACTAATCACCACACTTTTCATTGAAAGATTCGTAATTTTGAACACTCCGATTGATTATTGGCCGATCCGTAAACTTGGCACTAGCACATCCAGATGACCGAATAAACCTATATTCTTTTGATCAATGGTACGAAAAAAGGCGAATCAAACTCCACACAACAAAATCCCAAAACATATCCCTTACCCTCTTTCGCATCACTCGACCTCTAATCTACTAACCTCACCACATTTCATACCGAAAATGTCACACCTTGAATTGTATCTAGTTCTAGGCAAACGACCGACCAGGAATCTCCATACACGACCAAGGACAGAACTGAACCGGCTGATTACCTAAAAGCCTATTAGACAACAGACCTAAACACTTCCTCGAAAACATACCATAGAATGAACCATAGAAACCATGCGGCATAGATAGTGCCTACAACCTTCCGATTTCTGAAAAATCCAAGCCCTACAATCACAAATCCTTAGATCAATAATCAACGTCCCGTTCAATGTTTCTTACAGCACCATCCATAACGCCCTAAATATTGCCTTCATAAAATCCAGCTCTAAAAATTGCTCAACTAACTTCCAACCCCTTTTTGTATGGATTTTACAACCGTTGTATTATGATTGTATTGCTTCTTTCGCACACCCCCCAAAGTTGTATGTCATACATCCGTACGTGCTTAAAATCATGATTTTATTTTGTGATAATAATCCGGAATTCTTTCCCAGCAACTTTATTGGTTGCTGGTATTTGAAGTCAAGTTCCTTTTCTTTTTGATGGATTCATTTAAACTTAATTTTTTATTTAGCGTCAGGCCTAAATATTTTACTGAATTCTGAGGTACTATTTGACCCTTGAAAACGATTTATTTGACTACTAACTGTCTATTGGTAAAGTTAACACGATTTCTGGTCATCTATTTTAATCAGTGCAGTTTTGAAAGTTTTTGTTTGCCATTTTTAATCGGTTCGTGGATGTAACGGTAACTTTTTCCTCTGAGAGGGCAGCTATGTCATCGGCGAATGCTGCGATGGTGATGTTTTTTCATCTGTGGTAGATCATTTGTATACAGCAATTACAGTATGGGTCCTAGGATTCATCCTTGTGACACACCAATCTCGATTTCGAACAAACCAGAGCATCCGTCTTGATGTCCGACTTAAAGCATTTCAAAGCTAAGAGATGAAAATTTCAACATATTATATTGGTTGTCTTCATTGAGCAGTTGATTCCCATTCGATAATATGTATGGCACTATTTTCCTTCTCACTGCATGACTTACAAATGGTGTCATCATGGAATATAACCTTGTTGTGTACGTGTTCTTAGATGCCAGCGACCAGTAAGTATCTCGATGCCCTGTTGAAGCAAAGTTGAAGATAAACTACAACGTGTGGTGTTTATTGATCGTTTGTTAATGATTATTTGAAGATCGTGAGATGCGGTCTGGTATGACGTAGGTATTAGAAAACATTTACTTTATCGTGCCTACGTTTCGAACTTTACTGAGATCATCTTCAGGGCTCAAAGTGTTTGTTTTCTGTGTAGATATGTTATTCTTGTTTGAGAGTGACGTTTGATAAAATAATAAACTCCAAATAATCATAAACTACAACTATTAGTTGGTACAAAATATGTTATCTTTAATACACCAAAACAAAAACAAAACTTTGATTAGATGTGGAAGTAACATGCATCGTTAATATTTAATTATTTTGAAAAGCTATTTATTTTTGCAATATTCGCTTCTAAGTAGTGTCATTTGGGTCATAATGTTAACATCGTGTGTTTACGTTACTAAAAATGTAAATAAACTTAAGAAAAATATGGTTTTCGACAATATAAAAAAATGTTTTGATAACATTGCTCCTCGTGAAAGTTCCTATTTGCAAGTCGCCTTTAAATTTTGGCATAGAAGGGCTAAATACGCCATAAATGTAAATTCCAAACCAAATTGTCAGAGAATGTAGTTAACTTTCCAAGGGTAAAGGGAAGCCTGGGCCAATGGAAGGCAGATTGACCTTTAGGCGACTTGGGATCGATACAACGTGACACCCACACACCCGCCCGCACCGCCCACGCTTCATCCCTTCCAGGTTTCAGCCCTCCCACGTTTCAACCCCGCAACCGACTATTCCCTGTTTGACAACAAAAGCCCTTCCAGAGACTGTACACAATTTGAACCAGATTATTGGATGGAAAAGTCTAGAGGGGCGAAAAGAAAGAAAAACAATTCTGACACTCGGAAAGTTCTAATAAAAAATTCCATAATGTAAAACTAGTTCGTAAAACAGTAAAAATACGCCGGAAATTGTAAGAGGGAGCTTGACTATATGCACTGGACACACCTTAGATAAAAAAGAATACTGCGAGATTAGGCGGATCCAATAATAAACTTAACACCTTAAGTTAACCAATTGCTTGTTGAAACCCAGGAATTATGCAATTGCCAGACATTTCCTGGCATAATTATCGAAGGTTAACTGTCAAAATACGATAAAGTATGATTAATAAAGAATCGGCAGCGAGAATAGGCGGACCCAAGAAAGATTTATTTAAAAATTCACACGTTAAGTTAAACAACGGCTCGATAGAACCAGAATTTATGCGATTAATTTATAGAATAATAGAATTAATAAAGATTATGAAGGCAGCGAGAACAGGCGGACCCAAGAAAAACCGCTTAAGAAATTCACATGTTAAATTAGCCAACTGCTTGATGAAAACCTTAAATATGCAATTATCAGGAATGTCCTGGCATAATCATCAAGCCTTAACTATCCAAAAAAGTATAAAGAAAGTCTAAAGTAAGATGAATAAAGAATCTGAAGGCAGCGGGAACGGACGGACCCAAGAAAGATTGTTTACGAAATTCACTTGTTAAATTAGCCAACTGCTTGATGAAAACCTTAAATATGCAATTATTAGGAATATCCTGGCATAATCATTATACGTTTACTATCAAAATAGTATAAAGAAAGTCTAAATTTTGATGAATAGAGAATCAATCTGAAGAGACGAGAACAGGCGGACCCAAGAAAAACCGCTTAAGAAATTCACATGTTAAATTAGCCAACTGCTTGATGAAAACCATAAATATGCAATTATCAGTCATGTCCTGGCATAATCATTATACGTTTACTATCAAAATAGTATAAAGAAAGTCTAAATTATGATGAACAGAGAATCAATCTGAAGAGGCGAGAACAGACGGACCCAAGAAAGATCGCTTAAGAAATCCGTATGTGAAGTTAGCCAACTGCTTGATGAAAACTAGAAATTATCAAAGGTTAACTATAAGAAAAAGTACAAAGGAAGTGTAAAATTTGATGAACAGAGAATCAATCTGAAGAGGCGGGAACACGCGGACCCAAGAAATATTGATTAAGAAATCAACATGTTAAACTAGCCAACTGCTTGATTAAAGTAAGGAAATTTGTCCTGGTATGGTTATCACATATATATAGTACCTAAATGCAAAATATGACATTTCTAAAGTACAAATGAAACGAGAACGGTTCTCTAAAAATCTATTACTCCCTGGTATAGTTATCATAGTTTGCTAAATCAATTGTAAAAAAACTGCTAATGGGAAAATTGGAAATTATCGAGAACAGGAAATCAAATTGTAATCAACTAGCTTAAATGCTACCAAGAAATAACACTGTTTTTACGAAGAGAGGGATCACTTGCTACATATTAGAAATTAATTTTCCTGCAAATACTGAAACGTCAAAAACAAAGGATTTTTTAATTATAAAAATTGCCGCCAAAACGAGAAAATGATATTTATTGTAAATTGACCATTTCAAACTATATGTACTTGTTATATTAATTACAATATACTTATTTTAATGTAAACCAAATTAAAAATCAGAAAAAATGAGTTTTAACAAAAATTATTCAATTAAGATGATTTGAAAGAAAATTCAATAAAACACCGGAAAATCATTTTGTGATAGATGAAATTTTAGCTAACAATTTATTTATTGTTTAATAATCTATCACCAAGGTCTACCCGTCCTTGCTGATTTTTGATAGTTCAGACGCGTTTTGACAGTAGGCCATCTTCAGTATGGGTGATTTCTGCGGAGAAGATGCCGAAATGCCGAAACGCGTCTGAACTAACAAAAATCAAATAGAATAAAAAGACCAAGATGATAGGTAACTATCAAACAATAGATTTATCACCCTGAAGACCTTAGGAGGAAATTTAACAATGCATCACCTGGTTTTGCTCTTAATAACGCGTATTACCTCCTCTGGCCTCGCGGAGAGCTTTAAGTCTCCTAGGCATCGCGTAAATAAGCGGATTTCGTCTTGTAAAACAGAATTCATTGTTCAAAAAGAGCTGTTTGGAAGTTGTTCGACGCTCGTTGGAGACAGCGAACGATGTCTAACCCGTCTGCTCGTGATGTCCCATAAGTGCTCGATAGGATTCATGCCAAGAGAACGTGCTTATCAATTCATTACGGTAATCCCTACATCCGCCAAGTAAAGGTTGTCGACTCGATCTACATGCAGTCGAGCATTAACTCGAAATTGTCCCCAATAGATGGGGACTCCCTCCATATACCTTGCAGCAGTGAAAGGGTATGATAATCAGTTCGGTACGTATATGGTACGTACATTATAGCTGACTGTATTTTAAAAGGCTGTGAATGTCGCATAAAGTAAAGCGTTCTCAACGTCTTCTACATTCACAGACTCGGTCATCTGAATACCTGTGAAGCCCCCCATTGATCAATTGTCCAAGCGAGATGCTGATTTGCGAATATTCGCTTTCTACTCGATGCCTTTCTAGCAGTACAGAACCTGATGCGAGTCTAGAGACTATCGAGTCTGTCAAAGTCTTCTGTGACTTTTTTCGAGTTCACCCTTACATTACGGACGTTTGGAGTTGACTACCTAACAAGGAAGCCGTTAAATGACGGTTCTGCACTGTGATAAGAGCAATAAAACGATGATCTCTAGTCGTCGTACATCGCGGTCGACCACTGCCTCTTCGATCGAGACTTCCGGTGGCCCTAAACCGCTGTAGACCATCGTGGATGGTAGACCGCCGCACCCAGGATTTCGGCTGTGTAACGTCGTTGCATAAACTATCTGCCCAGTTTACGTATTCTTCTCGCCTTAAAACCATGCTTTTAATGGTTATGTGACGTGGTGGATTGTTATAATCCCTACATCCTCCAAATAATGGTTGACAACTCGAGCTACATGCGGTCAAGGATTACCATGCATTAACACGAAGTTGTTTTTAATAAATGGAGCAAATGGACCACAGCTTCCAGAGGAACTTCTTCAATGGACCTTAGTGCAGAAAAATCAGTTCGGTACAGGCACGAACGTTGAACCCACCTCATACCATAACTGGGTTTGAAAAGTCACTCATGCCACTGGATCAAAGCGTTCTCCACGTCTCTCCACACACGGCCCAGGTCATCTGTTTGCCACAAACTAAACCGGCACTCATCTGTGAAGAGAACAGCCCCCGTTGTTCAAGTGCCAAGGCGATCCGTAGTGCGGTAAAAGCAATAAACGATCGTCTGTAGCCGTCGTACATCGCGGTCGACCAACTGATTTCCGGTTGCCCTGAACCCCCTGAGACTATTGTGGATGAGAGAGCGCGGCCCACCCAGGACTTGGACTGTGTAACGTCGTTGAATAAACCATCTGCCCAAGCGAAATCTTCTCGCCTTAAAACCGTGCTTTTAACAAGATTAATTAATAATAATTTTTTAATCCATTTATGTTTTTGCGGTCAATTGACCAAATTACTTCTTTCAATTATGTAAGGTCTTGGTTTAGATTAAAAAGTCAATGTCACGAGCGGGATTCGAACCCACGACCTTCGGCTAAATACGCCGCTGCTCTACCACTTGAGCTATCATGAGTTCGATCCTCTCAGATTACTAATTTATTAATTACTAATTTTTTACTGACATTTATTGATTCAAGTTCTGAAAAGCATGAATTTGAACTGGTTTTCTCTATTTTTACTATAAAGAGTTTAAAAGAATTAGTAACATTCTATAAAGGTAAAAACAAAAGTTATTAATGTTGTGTTTACTTTATAAGTCAAATATTAATTTTTTAGAGTATTTTGTGTATTTTGAACAATTTATTTATTTATTACAGAAGCCTTTTATTTATTTATTTTTTTCAATTATTTCTAAGGCATTACCTGTAAAAATCGAAATGCAGAAAATAACTGATAATTTGTGAAGGAATAAAGGGCATCTTCTCTTTTAAAAAAATTGTTAATTTATTTCAATCTTGAATCCTTAACCATTGTATACACATTTATTTTCAAATTATGACTATATTGCCTTTAAAGAAGTTAACATTTGCAAAACGATTATGAAAAACTTCTTTTTTTTATAATTGAATGTCCGCGTTGAAAATCCTGTTTGAGTCTTATTAATCGGCCATTAAAGAAAGATTTATCAACTGCTTTCTAAGCAATCGTGTCATCCGAAAACATTTTATTATTAGTATAATCAGAATTTACGATTGGTCGATGACCAAGAGCGAGTTAGTCGGACAGGAGGCGATCAATTTATATCAAAATACTGTCAACAAGCACATCGATGCGCAGACGCTCACGAGTCAACATTTGAAGTTTTGACAGAAAGTTGATTCAAGGAGTTTTCTAGCAGGGGTAATCTAGTGATGAAAAAAATATAAAAGACGTAAGAATCGGTCCTTTGATCATTTTATTTTTGTTGCTAAAACGAATGTAAAAAAAATTTGTGTTTTTTTTAGATGAGCCACTTGGGAAAATAACGTACTGACTATATATATACGGGATAATATTTAAAATGGGCTACGTTCAAACTACAACAGGCAGTAATCTTATCTTTTAACCGTGGTTTTGAAATATTTTCCTTGTATATATATATATATAAAGTGGGAGGTTTATGGGACGACAAACAGGTCATCGCCAGCCATCTGCGAGTTTTCTTTCTTTTTATGGTCTTTCACGCGTATTTTGTTTTATATTGCAATCGTATGAGCGTCTCGTCTGATTACTGGACCACTGCTTTTACGTCGGTATAATGCTTAGCCTCTCGTTTGTCAACTACAACTAACCACATACTCTCCAGACGTCACCCACTCACCCCACAGTACTCGATATTCCTCGGGGCAGGGTTGAACCCACTCCATTCTCGCTAATAACTTATTTTTACTCCCAAGACGACACACACTTACCCCACAGTACTCGATATTCCTCGGGGCGGGGTTGAACCCACTCCATTATCGCTAATAAATTTATATCACAAGTATAGAAAGCTGGTCGCATTCACTCCCCCAAAGTTCTCGTTATTCCTCCGGGGGGGGGTTGAACCCACTCCATTCTCGCTAATAAATGATTTTTACTCCCCAGACGTCAAACCCTCACCCCAGAGTACTTGATATTCCTCGGGGCGGGGTTATATATAACCCCTTCTTTTCACGCTAATAAATTACTTTTACTCTCCAGACGTCACCCACTCACCCCAAAGTACTCGATATTCCTCGGGGCGGGGTTGAACCCACTCCATTCTCGCTAATAAATGACTTTTACTCCCCAGACGTCAAACAATCACCCCAGAGTATTTGATATTCCTCGGCGCGGGGTTGAACCCACTCCATTCTCGCTAATAAATTACATTCATTCCAACAAATTAACATAAACACAACACCCGATGCAAACATGAAGTCACATCCACTGCCACAGAGTACTCGAAATTCCTCATTGCGAGGTCGAACTCACTCCATTCTCGCTAATAAATAACATTAATTCCAATAAATTAATTTAAATACAACACAAACACTATTTGCATTTAAAATTTTTAATTTTTATTTTCCATTTTTACTTGTATAATTTCCTTTCAACAATTTTATATTATTTATGCTTTATTGTTTATGGATTTTTCTGATTAGATTTTAAAATATTTTATATTGTCTATCATGCTGTAACTTCTAGAGAAGGCTGTAAATGTGCTTAGTTATATATTTAATTTTTTCTATTTAAAAAATGAATTTTGTTTTTAAAATGTTGATTAAACGCTAATATAGCCCTTAAATATTTATCATTTATTTAGCATATATGGAATTCTTACTTATATTGTTTGCAAAAATTTCACCAAATTTTAAACATACTGATTGTCTTCTTTATCATATTTTCTTTTAAATATAACTTTGAACAAAGATTATTTATTTGGTTATTTCTTTGTCAATTGATTTTGATTCAATCTACTATGGAGAAGTGGTTGGCTGATGGAAAGGAAGGCCTCTATAAACCAGGGGAAAACAAATTTAACATCGTTTCTCCAAGTAGGAAAGTTATTTAAGATTGCCTGAGAACAACGAAACTTTATGGGCATCATTCAAACGACAGCCAAAAATCTTGCCTTTGCCTTATATTTCACAGATCTAAAAATAAACAAAATAATGAGTTTGTAACAATTCACATTTTTGGCGTATTTAAATATTGACCTTTCTTACATTTTTTATTTCGCTTTCAAATCCTCAAATATTATATGTATTTGCCCAATATTACACACATTATTATATATATTATTTATTTATAGGGAGTTACATAAAATATTGCAATAGCTAAAAGCTTAAATTTAAAAATTACAAATATGACACGACATATTTTAAAAATAATTAGAATGTGACAGCGTTGGTGGGCTGGATTGGAAGCTCTCATGTTTCAAGAGCTGTCAATAAGTGGGCCTCGAAGGATCTGACACAGAAGACCTCACTCGATTAAGGATAGGCCATGCAAGGTTGACATACAGACACTTATATTTTACAAAACCTACATGTCTGGCATGTAGAACTAAATAAATAAATTATAATCCAAGTTAAACCTTGGCTAAAGGGAGACGGAGTACACCAGGAGGGTTTATATTTCATGACTACTTCCAACAGTTCTAGTCTGCTTCAGAATTTTATATAAGTATCCTTTATGAGATTATCTATATTTTATCCAGTTCTTGATGTAATTTACAATCACACAAAAACCAAGGATTCTGTTGGTAATTAATCTGAGAGATTTTGGAACATCTGAATTTTTTTGTATAATACTCCTCTGGCAGAGATGCTTTAAATAAAATTAATCTTTAATGAATTGTTTTAACATTATTTAGATAATAAAATAAACATTACAATCTGTGTTTAGAAAATAATAATTGAAAAGAATTATTTTTTGAAAAACTTAAACAAAATTGTTTGACAGATAAAATTCCTGAGTCATATTTCAACAGTGAAATCAAACAGACTATTACATTAATATATTGTAGAAAATTAAAACAGCAAACACCTTTTTTGTTTCTTTGGGTGTAATCAAGTGTTGCCCACTTGTGTTATCTACCTGCCTGGCGGTCAACATTTGAGATTATTGCATTCAATTTTTCCCCTTATTAAAAGAGACATCCTATTGTTTGTCTCCCTCTTATCTGATCAAACACCCAAATAAAAACCAAGGACGCCGGTTTTGAAACATGTTACATGTATGTTGATTTGAATTTATGCCCCTTAAAGCAGGAAAAAAATATTCAAGATATTTCTTTCAATGAGTATGCAAAGAAATTGAATATTTTATATCCTACACTTTACACTAGTGGTTGTATTGAAGAACTAAAAAACTTTACATCTGACACAAAAAATATATTGCTAAAAATGAACTTTCTTCGTCCGACTCAACTCCTGAAATAGTAATAAAAAAAGGTTTATTTCATTCCTACCATTCTCATGGGCACGAAAAAAACCTCTGAATGCCACGGTAACATAAATTAATTTTTTGCCCTTTAATATTGATATTGGCAGCTTTGAAATGCAGTTGCTGAATTAACAAATAAAGAATTTTGAGCTTAAAATTCAAGCTTCTTTATACCGATTTACAGCTATTGGTGAAAAATAAATGTGAATTAAGTTTACAGCACAAATGGTCTGCTTTGAAAGATCTAGCGAGGGAAGATATGTTTATTTTTAACACCTGGATGATGATGATCAACTGAAGAAAGTAGCGTTTGCTGTTCTTTCCTTATTTGGGTTTACATATTTATGCGAACATTTTTTTTTTTTTTTTAAGAAATATCAAACTATTTGAATATTACTGTGAACAGAGGAACCTCATAGTTAATTTAGAGAAGTTGAAAATCATGGTGTTTAGGAGAGGGGGTAGGTTGAGTTCTCTGGATCACTTTTTTTTAGGGGCTATCTCATCGAGATTGTAAATGAATATAAATATTTAGGAGTCATATTTACTCCGAGACTCTCTAGGACAAAGCACTTCTCTTGGAAAGCGTCAGTGGCTAAATTAGGTCTAAATAACACATGGTCAGCCTTCCTACTCAAAGAAACTATCCCTATTATAGTCAAGTATAATGTTTTTAAAGTGATAAGTCCTGCAATTCTGTGCTATGGCTGTCAAATGTGGGGATACCAAAGGTTTGAAGCAATAGAAAAAGTGCAACTTTTTTTTGTAAGAAAGTTGTTCACATTGCCATCTGGTACACCAAACTATATATTATATTTAGAAACCAACTTGGATTTAATTTTGGTGTATACACTTAAGCTTCACTACTCCTATATAGTGAAAGTTCTGATGTCTCCCGATACCAGATACACAAAAATAACATCGTTGGCGGTCATAAAGACTAATATTTCATGATTCGCTCACTGGAAATATTTGTTTGAAAAGTACAACTTCCCCTACCTCATATCCTTAGATACCTCTGTGACTGGCATAATCATTTTTCAATTATTATTAATCAAATTAATAAACAACATCACGAAGAATGCCGGTCACATGTCCAAGCATCTACGCATCTCACACATCTCAAGGAGGTACAAATTTCTCCTGCATTGTTCGACGTACATGAAGATAATTTTGACGGTCTTTGTCTCAATGAGTTGCGATGGCTATTTAAGCTAAGAAGTGAGGTTTTGCACTTAAACTCGGCTGTTTGGATCAGAGGGGAATTAGGAATCTGTTCTTTGTGAAATTCGCGCTCTATTGAAACTGTATCCCACTTCTTGGCACAGTGCTCAGTCCTGGGTGAGATTCGGTTGTTGCACCTCAGATGTTTCACTCTCCCCAGGGTTGACCTGTTACGGTTTTTGAGTGGCTCAAATTCGCGGCCCTTAATTCGATACGCTAGGCATGCATGGAATTACAGATATGAATTCATTAATGAGTTTAATTTTTGATTTCTTTTGTATAACCTGTTTTTTTGTTCCCTTTCGCATTTTGGCAGTTGTTGTTTCTCCTTTTTTTTCTTTTTTTATGCGTAGGCTATAACTTTTATTTTATTTTATTGTGTATTTTTTCGTTTTTGACTGTTTAATCAACAACCTCTGGCAGACGGATCCAAGATCAATGGCCTTAAATGCTTTAAAATCTAAATTGTCTTTTTTTTCCTTATTATTATTATTATTATTATTATTTATGCGAACAATCATTTTCAAGCATGAACTTTATCAAGAGAAGATTAAGAAATCGGCTTATCGATGAGAACTTGGAATCGTGCCTAAAATTAAAAACAGCATACAAACCTGACTTAACCAACTTTCCAGGGAAATGCAAGGCCATTGTTCTCATTAGTGGAATATTTGTAGTTTTTTTAACGATACCTTTTATATTATTTAACTCGTTATATTTTTAAATAAATATTATCTTTATATAAGAATGATACCAAGTTTTATTTAATGTGCCGTTAATTAAACGAAGACATATTCAGCAAAGGCAAGCTCGAGAGTGTACTTTTAATTCTAATTATTTCCATAAAAATGTCTACTAAAGCAAAGCTCAAGTTTAAAAAATGGCTCTGAATAAACTTCAATTTTGTATTTTGTTTATATTTTTGGATGACGAGTTTGCCATCCACTGGACTAACACAACAATATTTTTAGACATTTTCATTTTAAACCGGAAAGTATTTAGGAAAGGATATACAAAAAATAAATACTTATGATTAAATAATACATATTAAATTTTTACCTTGCAAAAATATGTTTCTGAATAATATTCCAACTTTTTTTTACGTTGTGGTCATTTTTTTATTATTTTTATCACATATATATTACATTTTCATTCTCAAACCCATGATCTACCACCCAACTATTTTACAAATGATTAAAATTGAGAATGGGTGGATGGTAGCACTTTAATAAGCTAACCTCATGAATTCATTATGATTGAATGAATTGCAATAATTTTTAATATTGTAAATATTTGTTTATATTTTTTAACCATGTAAATTATTAGAAATAATTTCGTTATCTTGAAGAACCAGATATTTTTCTCAAAAACTTGAAAAAGGAAGTGTCTTTCTTTCTTTCAAATTCCTTTTAGCCCTGAATTGTTTGTAAAATTATAATATTTAAGGCTGATATCAATCACGTCAACATACTAACTTGATTACATTTCCTGAAAATTTATGAAACAAATCTTCAGGTCCGCAGTACGTATGCTAAGATTCCCATAAAATGTGTATAAAACAAGAATATCGTCGTGTACAACAAATTCGACGCGAATATGTATTTCTCGGTGAATTTTTTCTCAAATTCAGGCTCATAAACGTCGACATTTTGAAACTTTGATATGTAAACACCCGAAATATAAAGATACGCCTGAAAATAATTCACTGTTTAAAAAAACAAAAAACAAATGGACAACGGTACACCAGCAGCTTTCATACATACACATGCAGATATAATGCAAGCTGTAACAGAAAATGTGAATGAGACAATGGTACATTCGATGCTAAGTAATATTGGTATAGAAATTGCGATTCCACCGATGGCGACGAGAGCTATAGATCCAACGAGGACATTGTATATCACGACAGAATCCTGAAAATTTACTTATAATGTATGAGTTGTTTGTTATTTCCCATACATGATGACTATAGATGTTCTGTTTGTGTGCGTTATAAGTGTGACTTGTGGTTTTTTTTTTTTTTTTTTTTTTTTTTGCTAAGATAGTTTTAATTAATACCTCAATGTTGGAAAAAAAATAGCTGACCACAGACAAAATGAAGAAAATAATTACACTGCTACCAAATCCACACCATATAAAATGAAACTGATCTTGTGCTGCTTGAATTCCAGCAAAGCCCCCACAGGAAGAAGTCTGAAATGACAAAATTGGTAAGTATATGGTCCCAAGATTTAAAAAAAAAAGGAATATTAAATTATAAGATAAACTTAATCCTTATATGTTTAGCAGTCATATTTAACTATTTCAATTGATTATACTTTTTATCTGTTTTGGTTGAGAAGAAAAAGCTAGTGTCATGAGCGGGATTTGAAGAAAGCTTAATCCATGCTTAGCAGGTCATAATTGTCCAAATGAATTAATTCAATTAATAAAAACTTAATGTTAATTTTAAAAAAATTAATTATGAGTCATTTAATATTAATAATTCAGCACGTGAGGCATTTATCAAATTTATTTCTCTTCTGAGAATTTAATGTTATGACACCCCATTCATATAATATGAACGAAGGTTTATTTGAAGATTAATTTGCAAATTTGGCCATTTTTTTAAGTATAGACATTTTGTCCTATAAAAACAATGAAAAGCTTTACTAATCACAATAATCTTTTAAATACCATATTGTTTTAAATAGTTTTAATAGCATTTTAAACAAATTAAAAATTTAAAAAAAAATACGAACCAAGAGAAATGTAACAAGTATATTGAATGGGTGCAAATTTCTCAATCGGGCAACAAACATTAATAGTACAAAAGAAATAAATGATAACATTCTGAAACAAGCCAAAAAAAATTATACTGACTTTAATCGTTCAATAATGAATGATTGTTGATCGAATTACCCAAAAATTGGCCCAAGGTAGAACCATTCAAATAATAGTTTCTTTACATCCAAACTAAAACATTTATTTTAAAATTGTGAAAATTTTCTATTCATTAGGTTATAAATTTTACGCTGCAAAAAAAGATTATACTTTATGTTCAAGCCCAAGATGAAGACAGCGGAGGTAATTACTTGAATAAGTAACAAGGCGTACACTTTTGAAAAAAACTCATTTCTAATATACAAAAATCTTTCTTCGCTATATAAACTTGATGTCGAACTTGTATCGTCATCGTCTTCCATTTTATAGAAGAGCTATAAGCTTAAATCTAAAATTTTGAAACAGTCCCACTACACTATCATAACAGAAATAGAACCTGAACCATCCCTAAAAATTTACATTTTAATCGGTTTAAAATTGTAAATGCAATATTAACAAAGCTGAAATATGAAAAAGAAGTGTAGTAAAAGTTGCAACGAGATCAACAAGATAAAAGCACATGATTCTTAAATCTGTTTAACAAAACAGCATCTAAGAATTAAAAATAGTTAACATTAAATAAATAAAAACAAAAAATTAGAATATTTCAATTGAATAATCATTTTAAAAACTTCCATTGTCTACCTGAAAACAATGATTCTTTTTTTAAATTGCATATTTGAATATCAAAAGTGTTAAAATAAAATTAGCATACATCTGATGAATCACTGAGAATTGAATGTCCATAAAACCACACAGGTGCAATTTCCCAAAATATGTCGAACAGCTTTCTTTTCTTTTCATATTCAAGTATTTATAATAAATAGATTAATTCATTTTATAAAACAATTTACATTTGATAACTTAGAAAGCAGATATAAATCTTAACAGTGAAAGCGTTCCAAGTCACTACACCATCCTTTGGTAGGGTAGTAGAGTTGAGCCATGTGATTTTTAAAACAAAAATGTCAGAGATTGTGGGGGGGGAATTATTTAAACAAAAAGCCCACAATCTCTTCAACCAAACAAAAATCGCTAAAGCAAGTAGTTATTAAATTAGTAATACCAGTGGAGAGAGAGAGAGCGAGAGAGAGAGAGAGAGAGAGAGAGAGAGAGAGAGAGAGAGAGAGAGAGAGAGAGAGAGAGAGAGAGAGAGAGATTTTATTTTTAGCAACCATAAATTAGGTATTACAATTGTCGAAAAATACATATTAAGCATATCAAATTACAACGGTTATAAAATTATATATAGTGGTAAATAAATAAATGTTTTACAATAAATCAATGTAGGATAAAACAATCTATTTAAAATTCTTCTATTCTATCTATTCTAAAAATTCTTCCAGTGGTTTCAATTAGAAAAAATTTAACTGCTTTGCAATGTTCAACTATAAACTTTTGCTGATGTAGAAAACCCAAAAGAGTGGATACTCTTGGTTTAAAGACTGTTACAATACTGAGTTTTGAATTACAATTTAATACCTCAAATATATTGAAATATATAAGACTTATTTTCGTGTTTACTAGAATATTTTCTATTGTACAATTTCTCGTGGGAGAGTCGTAATTTATTCATTCTTTGTAGGCGAATCTTGTTCATTTGAAAGGCTTTTCATAGGCAATGAACAGATATTTCTATAAATATACTTGCAGGTAGTTTTTTTTTTTTTCGTTTCAGAAATTTAACCATCAGCAACTTTTTACAAATTTATTGAATTTTTCATTACATACAGTTTCTTTTAATGGAATGTTAACTCAATCAGGAAATTAGGATATTTAATTAGGGAATCAATCAGGTAACTTTCTTCCATCTTGGCCATGCGGCTAGTCGCAAAATGGTCATATATCTTTTAAAAGAAACTATGTATATAATGAAAAATGTAATAATTTTTTAAAAAGATTCTGATTGCTGTAAATTTCTGAACATCCAAATAAATGTTTAAATAAGTAATGAATTTACTTTTTAAAAAAACCACACGAAATTGTTCTTTAAACAAAAAATATACTTACATAAAAATCAAAATTATCACAAATGGTTTGATGTTAAACTTTTTAAACATGGTTGGTTTTGTTTAATTTTAATTGTTAATGCATTTTATGGGGGGGGGGGGCACAGTTGTGGAGTCGTTAACTCAGATTTGCCACATCTTGGTTTCAAATGGTTCTTGGTTCAAATCCCAATATATCCCTTGAAATTTTAATTGATAACAATTTGAAAAAGAATTTTAAAATTATTTAACCCTCAACCAACCCAATGCGTAATTGGGCAATGGCCCGTATGACAGAAATTACCCTGGTTTTGGTTTTTTTTAGTAATTTTATTAGTAAGTTATTAACTCATTTTATTTTTAAATTCCTTTACATGCCAAACCCAACAGGTAAAAGCTATCCATACCATCTACATAAAGACTTTAAAGACTTATGGACAGTTCATGCAGACCATTGAAATTTTCTGTACCCTCTTTTTATTGTGTGAGTAATATCTTATAAAAGTTGTAATTGTTTTGATCAAGTGGTGAATTTTTATATTTTTGTATTAAAAAATTAGTAAGTAAAATTTACACTTGTCTGGTTTGCCACAAGTCCTAGTGAAAGCAAATTTTACTGTATTCATTTTGAACAGTTAATAGGTTTGAGATCAGCAACTCTCATAATTCTCATTTGTTTATATGTGGAATTTATTTATTCATTTATATAAGCTCAACTCCAAGTACAGAATTCAACTTAAGACCAGAGTCTGCCGCAAGAGAATCGCCAAGTGTTTTGGCAGTCCGGGGGTCAGATCTGGCTCGTATTCATCTTTCCATCAAAGTTAACCTCCAGGGGTTATCAAAATAAAGATCATTTCAGCCTCCAACACAAGCAATTTTTAACCTAGATATACTCTCACTCACTCTTAAATGCATTCTTTCCTATTTAAATAACATTCATTCACATGTAGTATTCGATATTATTCCACCACCATTTACCACTACCATAACACCAGGCTAATTGATGAGAAGGTACTCAATATTCCACAATAATCACACTACACATTCACGCTAATAAATGCATTCACAATCAATAAGAACGAAATGAGATATCTACCAAGCACTATATACAATAAAAAAAAGCCCTGTTTCATCCAAAAGTCAGAACAGGGGACCCAAATATTCACTACCGTGCTCGAGCACAATTCACATATTTTCTGCCATTCGTACATGCTTTCTATGAGTAGCTAAGTTATGTCTACTATTCATGTGAGACACATCGAGCTACTTTTTTTTATAAGTCGGACACATTGGCCCAAAAGTATGTGTTCGTGTGTTAACCTTGCATGGCCTATTCTTAAACGGGTGAGGATAATCCCTCTTTTAAGACCCAGATCCTTCGAATGCCATTATCAACTGGGTTCTTGATACATAGGAGATTGTATGCTGATCCCACAGACCTTTTCCTTTTAATCATAGTTTTTATTGCATTTCTAGTGTCAGAAGTTTGGATCAGTCGGCCAGGTGCAAAATCCTGTTCTTAGCTGCCTCGTCCGCCTTTTCGAACTCTCCGTCTCCACAGTCACTGCCATTTTGCCCAACGTTCCACTTCAGAATATCTCCCCAAGAGCACGCTCGTTTTATACTTTGTATGTTTTGTGAAATTTTGCCATTTATGTAACTATTTTGAAATTCTGAGGATGGACATATTTATACGTGTTTGCTTTAAATGAAAATCTTTTTAAATTAACATTAGTATTATAATATTTGATACAAACACATACATTTTTCAGAGCCAGCTGATAAACTTCACTTTCACAAACATTGTTATTCCAAATAAACATTGTTTTATGTGAACCCAATCAGCGATGAGAAGGAGAATTACAAGCATTTTCCCTAAGTACTACTAAATTATTGAATATTAAGTCCATAAAAGAAACTAAGCAAAATTGTATTTCAAGGCACTACTCTGTCAATCCAGAACTTGGAAAGTCTTTAGACAAGCAGACTCTTAAAAATGTGAAACTGTATCTGGTGAAACTGTTCATATTTGTTGTCTCTCAATCATTGTTTACAGTTTGTGTGACTGTTTTGCTTAATATAAAGTAAGAAATTGAATCAAATGTGTTAAAACGGGCAGATATGACAATGAATTCAACCTTTTTTCAGAGATGACATAAAAGAAGCACTTTTCAACTTTGCTTTAAGCCTTTATTCTCTTGCGATTTCGTAAGTTTTGGAATGTATAAATATAATTCTCCTATACTCCATACACAATTTTGTGTGTTAAAAACAGTATTAACATAAAAACATCAAGATATAACTGTGTGTATAAAAATTGATTTTAGTGTGCCAATAATATTACTGAGCAGTGGAATTATTTTATCAAGGAAAATGAGGAACTGTTGCCCCCTGAACATAATAATGCATTTATCATTGGTAAACTACACGTCTATATTTTAACGTGATAATTTCAATCTGACTGTTTGTAGGTGGTTTTATCGTCAATAAGAACAGCGTCACTTACGACCAGGCACGATCTTATTGTCACCCTGTTCGCTTTCCTGCTAGTCTTTATCACCTTGATACTTTTATACATTACTTCAAAAATCATACAAGTAATATATTCATTATTTGAGAAAGAAATATGTTATAGCACTTACTATTGATATATTAACAAATTTTTACCTTTTGAATAAACGATAGTTTGGTAATGTTCCTGTAATAATCCGGCCCAGAAGACCAAAAAATGTAAACAAAGGGGGATGCGAAATTGCGAAACGAGTCAAAAAGCTCAGAGTAGCGGGTGGGGTCTTTGTTGCCATTGAAACAAAAGGCGTATTTTCACAGTTATACAATATATAATACAATTAATCGATTAGATTACGATTAATCTAAATCTTTGCTAGTTGTCTATCAGGCAAAACTAGTAAGGCCTAGGTATTCAACGATGATCAGAGATATTTTTCTCATCTATGATTTATAAAAGCAAAAAATAATTAGTGCAAGCAGTGCTCAGTACTGTTTTTTATAAGTTCAAATCTGCACAGTGTAGGGTTTTCCAGTTAAAACTTTTGCTTATACTGTTCAAACTGAGCTAATTAATGAAGTACAGAATTCCATCAGGAGTTTTGTATCGAGGTCTACATTGCTCAAGAATGGCTTTCATAGAATTCATAGCCTTTTTATAGCTATTTCAGGGCTGTTGCATAGGTTATGCTCTTTTGTCTCACATTCCTTAAGAAATGCTATCATTTTTTAAAGTGGTATTTTACTGAAGCTTTTTTAGTTCTTTCTTTGAGTAAGATTTCCTCTTTATCCCACTGGGTTGTTTTTGCAAGCAGGCTTATATCCAGATTACATTATCAGTATTTGTTGTGTTCTTTAATAACACAAGATTTTATTTGTTTATTTTTCTCCGTGAGAATAATTTATGCCACAATTGGATCTGTAGTTATGAGTTGTTCCGAAGGTCCCTTTCTAGTTTGTTAGGATATTATCTGCCATATTTCTTCAGATATTTTCTGAAATTCCATCATAACCTGGAATCTACCTTAGAGACAGTTCCCAGGTTTTAGGTTACACAGTTCCCGACTAGTTTGGAATTGATTTCGCAGGCTTGAAGAGCTTAGTGTTATCGATTGCAGATTTATGCTCCAATATGCTCGTGCATGTAAATACATGTGTATATAGAATTCAGCCTATCACTTCTCACAATCCACCGGCAATTCCAGTTTTTGTGTGATTTAAAATAAATGGCAGGCCTCATGAATCACCCACCCAGGGTTGCTAGTCTGAAGTCAGACCTTAGGCTTGCTTGTCCATCCTGCTCTAAGGATGGGCTCATCAGTCTCTAGATCCAAATCTATTCACACTCTCACTCACTCTTAAAAAACATTTTCTATTTACATCCCATTCTCTCAGGGTGTGGAGTACTCAATATTCCTTCATCACCTTTACATCTATACATAAATAACCTAATTGAGGGTCAATGAGGTACTCAATATTCCACCATTGACCTTTCACACTACACATTCACGCTAATAAATACTGGATTCAATTCTGATATATATTCATTAATATTTTCTCAATTCTTAAGTTTTTATGAATCTCAAAAAACTGTTTCTAAAAGGAAGAGCTTTTTTATTTACATAAAAATGCCTTAAATTGTGATAGTCCCAATTAACAGAGCTTCTATAATTGAACGTTTGACATATAATTGCAATTAATGCATATCGTGATAATTTAAATGTGAAGCCTGTTATATTAGCCTTAATAAAACAACACAAAAAGTTTTAAGCTTTTTGCGGAATATATAAGATTATACAAATTTTAAACAGTTTTTACTTTTTCTCAATATATTGTACTATTTATTTCAAACACCATTTTAGAAATTGGAAGGTTTAATATTCTAATTTTTTTTTTTTTTAATTTTACAGTGTCCCATACTATTCCATGCTATACTATTTTTAATTGTCTACTCTGTGCTTGTTGTATACGCAATGGTATACTCGATAATAGGTCTTTTTTTCCACGCTCCAATTTTATTTATTATACTCTTATTATTCCTGGCAATCGCTTGCTCAATCGTACGTGTAATCGCATTATTTTCGTCTCGTATCTATAACCGTCGCGGTTTAACACCACTTATCTTTTTTCAGAGCACTATATTCATTTTTCAATTTATGCACGAAGTCTATTATCTAGTGAGCGAAGAGGTAGAGACGTGGCCCGACACCCCTCTCGGTTCGATCGTATTCACCGCGACTGTTATCTACATCATGAGCCTTCAGATATTTTATTCATATTTTTTCATCCTTGGTATGATCATGGAATTCTGAACGGATGAAAGGGGGAAAAAAAAAGATGGATTTGCAATTGTTCAATCTCTTAGCGGATCGATTATCACGATAATTGTGACGCCAGCATCAAGTATTATTTGAGGTAAAGTAACATTTTAAAATAATTTTAGTATAAAATTTATATTTTAATTTATTTAAAAATAAAAATGTTTCCGATACAAAACAAAAATAAAAGGATATATTTTATAGAATTGGGATAAGTAAATTCATTTCAATAGGATACATATTTCTTTTAAAAGTAAAATAATAACAAAATGTTTATTTTTTAATATATGTCTTACAGTATATTTGTAGTTTCTTGAATTAATTCACAATCAAAATATATTATTAACTACATATACATGAAACAATAAGTAATTTAATTGATCTTTATATATATATATTACTTCATACACTGTTTAATTATGTTGCTAATGATCAAAACCCAGTGCGTGAATTTATGGGCCTTTTTAATCATATAAAATATGGCGTATATACAAAGAGTGTGTAGTACAACATACAAGATTTTAACACACAGAAAAAAAAAAGAATTTTCTTTTAATATAAACAAATGAATAGTACAAATATTTACAGCTCAATTTAACATTTCAATTTCGTCTTGCATAGTTTTTTGTACTATCCCGTGTACTTTCTCATGGTTTATCAATTTATCAACATCCGAGAATTGTCTACTACAAACACTACAATTATAAGGTTGATCGCTGATCGAAGAATCAGTATAATCATCAGTCTGTTCATATTCCATGTATTCTGCTCCGTCCACTTCCTCAATTTGAGATTCATCGTCTTGCGGGACTTCCTCCTCGATGAAGTTATCGAGAAAATGCACACCCAAAGCCTGGCTGTTGTTTGTTTTTATCTTCTTTCTCGGTCTTACTTGGGTCATCGTTTTCATCTTTTTCATCCTCATATGTTCGGTTTTGTGAGCTGTTAACGATTCGACAGACGAGAACGCATAGCCACAGTAGCAACAAAGTAACTTGGGAGAATTTTCGCTCTGATCTTGATTTTTATAATAAGGAATTCTGTAACACATAATAACATGGTTTTGCACTTTTGCAGCTAATTCCTTCGATCCATCTTCCCTACTGAAAAAAGAGTCGCAATCGGGGCAAGACGTGAAATCTTGACTCATCAAGACCGCCCTTATACATTTGTAATTGTGAGGATACAACTGGCTGAGTATGATGTTGTCTTTCATACAAAACTTGCATTCAAAAGTTTGCACTCTGTTCAGCTTGTTTCTCGGCTTGTGAACCCATTTGTGACCCGCGATGCCCTTGAGAGATTGGAACACTTTCGGACAAAGGTCACAACGGAACACATCAGTAGTACTTGAAACAGGCGTCTGATCAAGTTTGGGGGAGTTTGTAATATTTGGTTTTATATCGACTAGAGAAGATTGATCCAGTGGTCCATCATCGAGCGAATACCCTATGCATTTAGACTCATGATTAACAAGATAGTTCTTCCTTGAAAACGATCTCATACATTTAATGCAGTTGTATCTGTAAGGCTTCTTATTTTTAATGCAAGTATGAGTTTCTAAAAACTTGAGAGTTTTAAAACCTTTTCCACAATTACTACAATTAATTACATTAGTACATTCACCATTGCAGTAGCTGTAGTGTCGAAGCATTGATTTTTCGTTTGTAAATGACATTTTTCCAATAGGGCAAGAATACAACTGAGTTTCTGCCGATGAAGAACTGCCCGCTATAGCTTGAAGAGGGTGTTCTCCCATTGACGACATGCCCATGTAATATTGTTCGTTTTGGTTCATGGCTGCCTCATTCGATTTTGCGCAGCCTTCACAACCTTTTTTAGTAACAAACATCCCACAATGACCGCACTTCGGTCTGTTGGGCGAATTTCTACAGAAATTGTTCAAATGTAATGTTAGGATTCTCTGCAATCTAAAGGATTTGTCGCAATAATTGCATGAAAACATTTCTTCACTCTGAGGGTTCTGGGCACTCTGGGCGTCCTGGACATTTTCATCTTTCGTTTCGTCCACTTCTTGTTTAACTGTGACTTTCACATCTGTCTCAGATTCGTTGTCTTCTTTTGGGTAGTTCACAACGATCGTTTGGAAAGCTGGCTGGCTCATTCTATGCACCATCATACAATGACGTTTAAGATTTGCAAAATTGGAAAAGCTCTTATTGCAAAGGTTGCACGTATTCGTTTCTTCATTTGTAGGCAGCCAAGGAGAATTTGAACTGCCGGCTGATGGAGGAATGCAATCATTTTCTTTGTGTCTGTTTAACTCTTCCTGTTCTTTGAAAGAAGTATTACAAACTGAGCAAGTAAATATTTTAAGTTTGTTTATCACCTTGCACTGGCCTCTCGACCTATGCAGCCCAATCTCACTTCTCGTATCAAATATTTTGAAACATTTACTGCAAAACAATTTTCTGGAGCCAGGTGGAAGGAAGTGAGATTTTATATGAACTCTATACACTTTATACGTTTGAAATGACTTTTTGCATATCTTGCATGTTGTAACTTGCGGTGCAGCTGAGGTTGTCACTTGCTGATGGGATTTCAAATGATAATTGAGAGAATAGAGAAAATTGAATTTCTTTCCACAAGTTTTACAACAATAGGCGTTCTGTCGCCTGTTTTTCAACTGAGAAGCTCTAGCGAGAAAACTAGCCTTCTGGATTTGCTGCTGTTGAGTCTGAGCATTTTCAGGAAGCGGACCTCTATGATATACTCTCAAATGGTTTAGATGAACTTCTTTGCTGGCAAATTTCAAGTTACAAAGCTTACAACAGAAATATTTAGGAGAGCTATTTTCTGGTGTTTCTCTCGGCAAAGGAACTCCAAATTTACAAGTGCGCAAATGATTTCCATACCCTCTTCTATCGTAAAACACGACATCGTGGTAATCACATCGATATTCCTTCATTTCGACTTTTGGGACTACCTGACTCGGAGACGATTTTGGTAGATTTTGATTTTTGATCTTATTAATACCATGAGATGTCATATGAGTCAGAAGAGTTGCTCCTTCTTTGCAAGAATAGTTACAGTTAGGCATAGGACAAATGTAATCTCTTTCATCAGCGAGATGCTTAATGTCAGGAATCATCTCATCAGATGTTTCAGGTTCGACATCTAGAGGATCATCTGTCATTTCACAATTGACGCGTAATTTTAGTTTATCGTGACAACGATTATGCCTTGCAAGAGAAGACGAAGAACTGAACACGACATTACACTCCTTACAGACATATCTTTTAGGTCGATAAAACGGCCCTTTTCGCCTCCTTTTCCTTATTAAAGCTTGCTTAAGTAACGATTTGGGATGAATGGTGATATTCCCTTCACGTTTGATTCCTGATAATAACATGGCCTGGTGAGCTTTTGTTTTACCGTGTCTAATTAGACTCTGGCACGTTGTGAATCTGTACTTGCAAATCAAACAACTTTTATTTCCCATATCAAGGTTGGGATCGTCGACTTGGTCTTGGACACCTTCACTGTCAGCATTGGTTTCTTGCTCGTCACCTGAAATAGGCTCACTCTTTATTTGAACAGATCTGAATTCTTCGGCAGCAGCATATTCTGGATCAACCGGCTCTTGTTTAATGCATGCGGCCTATAACAAAATATATTATTTTATTATACACTTCAGAGAAATTAGAGTAAAATATTTCTAATTGTGTGATTGTTCCATGTGGTGGTCTGTGGGATAAGAATTTGTAATTTGACCATTAATGACAATTTAGGCCTGCCTATCCTCTGTGAGTTGGTATATTAGATGCGTTTCAGAATTATGAACAGATAATGAAAAGAAAAGAAAAAAGCGTGGTTTTGTGCTTGTATGTTCATTTTAAAAATAAAATTAATAATACATAATAAAACTTCATTTTATCTTTCCTTAAATGACTACAGATGAATGAAATGAAAATGAAAACTAAAATAAAAACAATAGAAATAAATTAAGATTTTTAGATGAGATAAAAAAGTCAGTGTCACGAGGAGGATTCGAACCCGCGATCTTTGGCTAGATACGCCGTATACCTTCACTAAAGCTCTCTGTGGCCATTTCATTTGTCGCCGAGAATCAAATAGATTACACATTTGAAAAATGACAAAAAGGAGGGAAAATTCAAAAGGTGAGGTTGAGATGGGAAATTAGTGTCCCAGTGGATCGAAGCCACAATAGTTCAATGGTAGAGCAGCGGCGTATCTAGCCGAAGATCGTGGGTTCGAATCCCGCTCACGCCATTGACTTTTTTATCTCAACTAAAAACCTTAATTAATTGTAATAAATTAATTGGTCAAGCCGACCACAGAATTAGTGAATTTAATGAAATAAAATGAAGTATACTTCACTAAAGCTCTCCGTGGCCATTTCATTTGTCGTCGAGAATCCAATCCGATTATACGACATTTGAAAAATGGCAAAAAGGAGGGAAAACTCAAAAGGTGGGGTTGAGATGGGAAGTTAGTGTCCGAGTGGATTGAGGTCACGATAGCTCAAGTGGTAGAGCAACGGCGTATCTAGCTGAAGGTCGTGGGTTCGAATCCCCCTCATGACACTGACTTTTTTATCTCAACTAAAAACCTTAATTAATTGAATGATATTAATTGATCAAGTGGACCATGAAAAATAGTGAATTTAATAAAAATAAATAAAATATATATACACTCAAAGACAAAAAGCTGGACACTTGTATTCATTTGTTTATTGTCCGTTATAATTAGATATAACTGAGGAACTTGAAAGAAAAGAACTTATGATTCTCTCTAGGTTGCGAAAAAGTCACATCAGACTAATCCATAAAAGGCTTTTAATAAGCAACCTTCCAACTTGTCCTTTATTCATGAGAACATATCAGTCTGGCTGTAAAACATATTTTGGTCAACTGTCGCATTATGCAACCCATTGGGCAAGGTTCAAACTTTCTAGTGATTTAAAGGAGTTTCTAGGTCCCCAGTGTTTTTTTCAGAGAGGACTTTTCTTAAATTGGGATTTGTAATAGATTTAGGCCTTTTCCCAAATTCTTATACTTTTGAATGTTTGTCTGACAGTGTTTGAATGCGAGTTTTCAATATGTTCAAGTTGCAAGATTTCTTTTTTCAGAAAATTTTGAGGCTACCAGAGCGGAAAAATGAAAAAAAAAAATACAAATTGCGGGGTAATAACTGCAATGCCCAAAATCGCAATTTAAATAAGGAAAGATTGCTGATTAATAGTTGACTTGTAAACACAGCATTAATAACTTGTTGTTTACCTTATAGAGTGTTTATTAGTCACACTCTTTAGATTAAAAATAAAGAAAATCAGTTCAATTTCAACATTTTCAGAACCAACTTATCGAGTAAGTTAGTAGGTTTTTGGTTTTCTTTAGTGAAACAAAACTGACTAAAAAAATGTTTTTAAAACAAAATTTTAAGTCAACAAGATCTTGCCAAGGAGTTGTGTTGGGCTACGGGAAATCTCGATCAAAGAGAAGGTAGTGGTTGACAGCAATGTACGGCAGCTAGAGACGAACATTTTATTGCTCTTTCCGGACAACAGAACCGTTATGTAACTTTTTTGTCTTGAGGTGCATACAGGGAGGTGTCAACTAACTAGTGATCTCTAGATTTTGCTCAAGAATTACTCAATCTAGAAAAAAATTCAACAGGTCTTTTTTAGCATTAGCTTCAAAATTTAAACTTAAAAAATTTTAAAAACATTTCCAATGTTAACATACATTTTCGTGTGCGGATTCTTCACAATCATTCACTTTTACTATTCTAATTTAAAAATTTTTTTTTTTTTTTTTTTTTTTGAGGGGGGACCAAAGGGGACAGTAGCAAGTTTGTAGATAGATACAGCAATGTTACTTAAATTTTATTTGTAAATTAAGTTTAAAAATGCAAAGATGCAAAATACTAAAATTTGTAGAAAGATAGTGTGAGAAAATGGGTCTAAATTTCATCCTTAAGAAAACATTTATCATATACTTCACAAGAAGGAGGCTAAATCATAAAGCCCCTCAAAAAAAAAAAAAAAAAACTGACCAAGAGCAGAATTGGAGAATTTAGGCAACATTCCCCATATGGCAGAGATTAGGCAACAAAAAGTGAGAAATAAACCCCAGGACATTATCAAAACACTGCCCTGGTCAGACCCCAGGTCACATAAGGTGACCAAAAAACACTTCCAGAACCAATGACTACCAAGGTCAACAAAACTAGCATGTTTCAATCTAAAAGGGGCAATGCATACTTGTCCTTAATGATAGAAACCATACTCCGACTCCCACCCTTACATATTCATGTACAAAAGGCATCTATCAAAGTACTGGGGTATGAGAAAATAAAATTACTAAGAAGTCATCAGAAAATTGTAGTGAAGAAAAAGAAAAAATGAGATAGCCATAATGTTCTCTGATGAAACAAGAGGAAAACTCAACATCGACAGACCTAAGTAGACGTAGATAACAAACACCTTATAGAAGATAGGTAGCGAAAAGTTTCAAGAATGGTCCTAATATAGTATACTAATGGATCAAAGAGCAGAAAGTACGTGTACACCAAAGCTACACCCATTGGATTGGTTCCAACTATGAACCAAGAGTCCATGCGATCCAACTCGGTGCATGGTAGTTAATAAAGAAGAAGTTGCAGTCAGGCATTTTACCAGATGCATAAAATAAATTGATATGATTTTAGCTTCAAACTGGAATGCCTAAATTGCTTAATGGCCATAGGAAAACATCACAAAGACCAATGAACCGAGAGTCCATGCGATCCAACTCGGTGCATGGTAGTTAATAAAGAAGAAGTTGCAATCAGGCATTTTACCAGTTGCATAAAATAAATTGATATGATTTTAGCTTCAAACTGGAATGCCTAAATTGCTTAATGGCCATAGGAAAACACCACAAAGACCAATGAACCAAGAGTCCATGCGATCCAACTCGGTGCATGGTAGTTAATAAAGAAGAAGTTGCAATCAGGCATTTTACCAGATGCATAAAATAAATTGATATGATTTTAGCTTCAAACTGAAATACCTAAATTGCTTAATGGCCATAAGAAAACACAACAAAGACTAATTTAAAGTGGGTTCCCGGACACCAAGGTATGGAGGAAATGAACAAGCTTAGCAACAAGCCAAATAACCTCTAAACCATGGGACTAGAACCACAACTAGGTGCACATAGATGCGCTAAAGTGGAGCTGGAAAAGGACACGAGAAATAAAAACTCAAGTATTGGACAAAAGCACCAGGTTGAGTGCTTGGCAACTAAGACAGTAGGTAAGATTTGAGGAAAGTTCTGTGACTCGAAACCACCACCTAAAGATGATAGGCAAAACAAACAGAAACATACCTACTGTCAGGAGGAAACCGAGACACTGCACATATCCTTTGTGTGGGGACGTGGTATAATTCAAAAATGGTCAGGCCTAACATATCTTTAACTCATGGGAAAACAAGATTACGCAAGCTCTGCTTGGGTGCCAGAGAACAAAGGGGTTGAAGGCAATGAACTGGCTGACGAAGTAGAAAAGTAGGAGCAGCCCTCACTCACTTTTAACCACAACCACAAATTGTGCTAAAAGCGGAATTGAACAAACTGGTGGAGAAATAAATAACTACAGCTAAGGAAGAACACCTCTTGGCAAGTAAGATTTGAAGTTACACACTTGTTAACTACCACCTAAAGAAGAGGGGAAAAGCGGAAAGAGAACAGAAAAGGACACTAGAAATTATAAATGATGGGGTGAGTGTGGAGTTCAATCCTTTTTAAAAAAAAATTAAGCTTAATGTGAGTAGGAACCATCTTTTTTAAAAAGGATTGAAAAGGACACTTTCCAACCGTATGGCCTCGGCATTCCACAATAAATTTATATAGGTCACCTGTGGAAAAAAAGATGACCCCCCCCAAAAAAAAAATTAAAATATTGAGTGGTTTTTACTGACCATTAATTAATGATTAATTTTTGATCGTGAGATGAGGTCTGGTGTGACGTAGGTTTAGAAAAACATTGTTTTTATCATGCCAACGTTTCGATCTTTATTGAGATCATCTTCAGAGCCTGGGATTTATAAACATTGTTTAAATTAAATTCACTATTTTTTGTGGTCCGCTTGACCAATTAATAACATTCAATTAATTAAGGTTTTTAAGTTGAGATAAAAAAGGCAAAAAGGAGGGAAAATTCAAAAGGTGGGGTTGAGATGGGAAGTTGGTGCCTGAGGGGATCAAAGTCACGATAGCTCAAGTGGTAGAGTAGCCGCTATCAAGCCGAATGTCGTGGGTTTGAATCCCGCTCGTGACACTGACTTTTTTATCCCAACTTAAAAACCTTAATTAATTGATTGTTTAAATTATACAAATACATGTAAGATGTTAAAAGATGAATTTATACTATGATAGAAATTTTAGATTCAATCAAAGTAAAGTTCAATGTTTTTCTAAATCTACGTCACACCAGACCGCATCTCACGATCTCCAAATTATCATTAAAATATTGTGTTGCTTGATTAGTCCTTGTCAAATTCTTTGCATCAATTCTTGCACTAATATATCAAAAAAAGAATAAGCAGAATGGTTCACTGCCGACAATTCTACGATAATTATTTCTTAATATTATAGAATTTAGTTTTAAAATATTGCATGCATCTGGCAAAAAATTACTTACAGGCACTGGCAGATCAATTGTAGTGTTTTCAGGAGTTATGACAGTCGAGTCTGGTGCTTGTTTGTCTTGGGGGTTTATCTCTGCTGTTGTGCTTTCATCTGATATAACCGAAACGCTTTCATCGGCATGACCCTCATCGAATGCATCCTCAGTTTCTTGTTCGCTAGTCGATACCAGCGGAGTTTCTTCTACTGATGGATTCACATTTGATTGTTCTTCGCTATTATCTTTGGCACATGATTGGGTATTCTGTTTATCTGAATTCTCAGTGATTTCACCACGTTTCTCTGAATCGTCAAAGGCGTCATAAGATATGGATACTGTAGATTCAATGCGTATCATCGAAAGGTTCTGAAATTCTTTCTGTTGATTTGCAAGGTCAACACTATTAGACCGATCAGTGTTTTGTAAATTCGAGCTTTGGATTGTAGAAGTGACATTGGATTCATTTGTATCTTTAGCATTTTCATCACTTTTATCCTCACTGATTAGCTCTTCGGACTTATCGGATGTTTCAGAGTCTTTCTGGATTTTATTCATCTCAACAGAAGATGAAATTTCTTCTGTCTCCATGGGCTCTGCACTATCTTCTTTTTCTGTTGGAGAGTCACCTTTGCTATCAGAATAACAATTATTGCCCTTTTCTTCTCTCATGCTTTTTCTGTTTAACTCAAGCATATCAGAAACAATATCGTCAATATTTGGTTCAATGGAGGTATCGGACATTTCAGTCTTTTCATCTGGATCAACCAGCACATCATGCATATTGTCTTTTTTTCTTACATCGACACAACTTGGGTCTTGACCGTTGACAAGGCTTTGTTCATCACCCATAGTTTTGACGACCATTTCCTCGGTTGCATTGCTATTTATACGATTATCCTTGTCAACATTAGAATCATTTGAATGACCGGACTCGACTGGCTGGCGATCAACGGAATTTTTTGAATTTACCAATTCGGCCTGATCATTTTCATCGTTTTCTTTTGCTTTTTCAGGGATTTTATTAACTTTCTCGGCATCTTCCACCCCTTGAAAAGAAGCCTCATCATCGTTCAGACTGATAATTGAAACAGCCGCCGGTGAGAGGCAAGTGACATCGTTGTCAGCGTCGCACTCATCATCGGTATCCGAAAGGTAAACGACTTCAGTTGGACGTTTGCCGGCAGGGCTTGCATTGCCGTTCACTCTCACGTTTTCATGGCTCAAGTCTTCACCGAGCTCTTTTTTGAACATAGAGAGAAGTTGGGCTTGTGTTTGGTGGCATTTCTGCTTGAAGAGATACCAGGTATTCACACTTCCTAAGCAGTCTGCGCATATTACAGTTGGTAGGACGTTGTCCTTGGAAACCTGAAATAAATTTTTTAAAAAAATTAACAATCAAGACTGTGATGCAAATTCAGTTCAAGAAATAAAATTGTTTTTGTAAATACTAATAATGAAAATTATAATTCAATAATACACAAAACCAAATAATAAATAATTGAATATTGTAAGGTTTATTTAAATTACTTCAATCAAAATAATAATTAATTTGTTTTAAAAATATTTGCTGTCTGCAGATTTGGTTTAATCCATTCAGTGATCAATATTGTATATAAGTCCATTAGAGTTCGTGGTCTGATTTTTTTAAATTAATTAATCTTTATGTAAGGTATTGGTTCAGAGAGAATTTTCATTGAAAAATGACAAAAAAGAGGGAAAATTCGAAAGGTGGGTTGAGGTGGAAAGTTAATGTCTAAATGGATCGAAGTCACGATAGCTCAAGTGGTAGAGCAGCGGCGAATTTAGCCAAAGGTCGTGGGTTCAAATCCTGCTCGTGTCCCTAACTTTTTTATCTCAACCAATACCTTACATAAAGATTAATTGAAAAAAATTGTATATAAGTTTGCAAATACAGATGTACATGTAAAATTGTAAGAATTAAGAAGTGCTTCTAAACTGTTACAATAGGTAGGAAGGAAAATATGTTGTTACAATAGGATCAAATTATGCAATGAAAGGTTATATCAACTTTGAACTGTCAGAACCACTTCAAACTGAGTTGACTCATCAGCCGAGGTGGGTGGCCTGCAGGCACAAATGCCGTTAGCTCATTCCCACTGGTGGACTCAAATCAAAAGACACTAGTCTTCTAGGTGAGTCTGAATTCACTATGGAATGCGTTTCTACTTCAAATTTCATTGAGGGAATTTACTGAAGAATTCGGAAGATAATCTTGAAATGCGACATGAGGTGTAATAAAATTAAAAGGAGTGAAGTTGAAAAGAGATGGCACGAGAATGTTATCCCGATTTCAACATCATGAAGCTTGTCAAACAAGCAGAACAGCAAGTGCGAGAAGTGCTCCTGCACCCTCTGGTTCTAACATTGTACTGAACTGCTGAGTCAATTCCACAAGTTGGCTGGTGGGAAATGAGACAAGTCTTCTAACTAGTTGTGAGTCAACCAGGCAACTCGGCTAAACTCAAACTGCCTCGTATGACACTAGCCTAGGTCACAAAAAATTGCAAAGGAGAATATGGCAATCTTGATTTCATAATTATTGATATAAGGCCAAAGAAGCTCTCTTATGAAATATTGGTTCAAACAAGTCCTTAACATGTTCACTTCGGAATTGTTTACCATCTGACCCGAGAGCCTGACTGGGTGGTCACACGATTGGTAAAACAACTGACTCATATCCCTATGGCAGAATCCAGAGTGAACATATTGGTTCAATTATAGGGTCATCCATCCAAGAATCGAGTTTCTGGATAGATGTACTCCAAAATACCTATGGTTTGTATTTGGTATAAAAGCAACAGTCAACACACAACTTTCAGAAAGATTGCTAATACATAACTTGGCCTTACATTACAAATCTTGACAATTTTTAATGATAATTCAGGGACAATTCATTATTTTGCCTCTCAATAAAACATATAAAACCTTAATTTTTAAAATAAGCAAAGAATCAACCATATTAGCGTATAAGTAATCAGTGCTGTCAAAGGTCATAGAAAAATGGTTATGGATCCTTTAAAACTCATGATGAACCACTAACATATAGAATAAGAAGTGTCCCTACTTATTTTGACATACACAAGAAGCAGTAGAACATTATTCAATGTAATGAAATACTATATTAATCCATGTATGTATTTAGTAGTCATAATAGACCATATTATTTTTCATAGTTATACTTTTTATCGAAGGTCTTGGTCATGAAAGAGCATGGGATTCGAACCTTAGATTAAAATATATACATATCCCACATCATGACACAAGTCGAAAAATTCTAAAAACCAGAATTTAGTTTTTAAAAAGTATTCGGGTGTGTGATGCTAAGGAAAAATGATGCAACTGTAGGTGGGACTCTTAGCTACTAGGCTGCGTCACTTTTGAATTGGCAGTAACGTAGTCACCATTCACGAAAAGTAACATCTTTGTTCTGTGTTGAGCTTTAAAGCATCGATGTGAGTGGATTGAAAAGTGGCACATTTCAAGTTACGTCAGTTTTTCTTTTTCAGTGAAGGATTTTATGTTGTATTGGAGTCACATTTTTTACATTAGGAAAAAAATTGTTAAATCAATTGTACAAATGTCTTTCATAATTTGAAATTAATACAGGCCCTGATGACCTTAAAATAGGTCGAAAGCTTGACGGGAACAACTGAATTTGCTTTTTTCTCCAAGACGTCTTGATCTATTGTTCTTGAATTATTTTAGTTTCATTTCTTTTATTTAAAAATTTTCTTGATTATAATATTGTTAGCTTTTAGCGTTTAATAGGTATAATAATATAGTACTAATTTAGGGGAAAAAGCATTTACATGAATCTATTTTAAGTTAAAATATTATAATATTTTTAGTTAAGTATTTACTTTAAGTAAATTCTATAATAAGTTTAATAGTGTCTGTTACTGCTAATAACCCTCTAGCCTCACATCTAAAAGCAGTAACAGACACTATTAAACTTTATGACAAATTTACTCATCTGTAAGTATAAAGGCCTGCCTCATATTTTATATAATACTATACTTTATTAACTAACTTTTAATGCCTGTAGCAGCATACATGATTTACGTATTATAGAAAATAATCATAAAGTATACTACTTGTAACCAACATAAAATTTTTTATTCAGCACCATTTCTATTATTTTCGGGTGTTAAAGCACTTGAAACTTGAAGCAAATGCACCTCGGCTTTCCGCAAGGAATAACTGAGTTATTAAGCTCTGTAAACAAAATTTTTAGAGAAGTCAATAAAATCTTATAACAAATTTCAATGGTAAATTAAAAAGTTTCCCTACGATGAGAGATTTAGCGAATTTATTATGTATCTTGTTTGATAACGAAAGTTGGTGTAACCTTTATGCTTAAGAAATTTACCAAATGGAGAAAAAAGCTAAAGAAATCCCGTGGTAGCTAGTTATTTACTTTTGTGTCGAAATGTTGGCGTTTCTTTATCCTAAACGCTTAATAAGTGCGACTTAGCTGCTTTTTAATGCAACTAACCTTAGCCATAAACATTTAAGAAATTCACTAAGCAGAAAAAAAGCAAAAGAAACCCCGAGTTTTTTCATAATTTTTTAACAACATTGACTAACTTTTACATTATTTTCTAGTTTTGACGATTTTTTAATGTTTTAATCATTTTTAATAATCGACAAAACCTTTATTTCAATAATTAATTTTCTGTTTTAAATAACTATAGCCTTGACTCCAGGAGGAAAGCTCATTTGAGTCAAAAATAACCTTAGTAAAACTTACTACATGGATATTTATTCTCGTTTGTTAGGTTTGTATGTTGTCTGCTACTATCAAAAGTAATTTATACGTTTATAGTCATTCACCAACATTATCGTTAATGACCTAACTTAAAATACCGAGTCAATACATGCAAGAAAAATGACACAACACAAAAAGGGGTAGTTTTTAGGGACAGTACAGCTGGAATTTTAAAACTTTGATTTTCCCTTAAGCCTTGGTCAAATGAAAGACAATATAGATGGATCGAGACAGTTTCGACTGTAATGGCGAGTACTTAATAAATAAGTAAAAAAAATATACTTCCATCTATCTCTCCTGTAAAATATCCTTTTTTTTTAGTTGTGTCACTTTTCTTGTGGGTGTGCGATATATTTAACATTGTTATTTTAGAGCAGGTCTATTATAATTTACGATGTCAATTTACTATTCTATAATAATTAGATGTGAACAATGAAGCTCGCTTCTCATTTTGAATCTCCCAATGATCATCGTTAACTTATTTTATTGTAAGATTTCCTCTTGTGATCTAAGGGGTGATAGACCTATTGTTCAATACTTTTTTATTTTAATTATTTACAGTCCAAACAGGTCAGGTACCCAAGCATTTACCTATCATCTTGTTGATTTTTGTCGGTTAGATGTACTTCGGCATTTTGCAATCCATCAGTGTATGTTAACTATCAAACAACAGACTTATTTTATTGTTTTATTGTAGTGTGTTAGTATTGTATAGTGTATTCATCATATGTGATATTTAGTTCTATTGGATGTGTTTGAACAATCACCATGTCAGCGATGTGAGAATAGCCTTTGGGTTCGGAAAAGACAAAAGTGCATGTTCACCTCGCAGGCTTCAAGGATAAACACCTACAATTTTTAAATAAACTTTTGTCCATTGTCACATGCTGAGTTATTTTTATTTGCGAATATAGATAAACTAAACCCCATTTGAGTACAAAGCACTATACTAGAAATGTTAGTGGGTTTGGTCTGAGGCTGGTACTTTGAAAGGGACGGATTTTAAAGCATAGGTGTTTTTTTTAATAGTGAGAATGCAATTTTTGAGGTAGTAGATAATTGTTCATTACGAAACAAGGTCGTAAAGCACCGTCATTCAACAAGGACGATAGAGCCATAGGCAACAATATTCTTTTCTGGGGCATTCTGTTAACAATTTTCTTTGTTGAAGACTCACAAGAAATCTTGGATATTTGGATTGACGAAAGGTCAACCATCATTGATTGACCAACTAGCGCAATGCAATGTCGGTAGAACGCCATCACAGAGAACGAGTTCGTTGCGCCGATGGCTACCAGGCGTAAAAGTACTCGGTTGAATTACAGACGTATATCATATCATTGGTCCAAATAATTTAGACCTGAAGGGAAAAGATCGTCGCTATGATCGATTCCGCATCACATATAGGTGGAATCGTCAAAACCTGGGTGGTTTTGGTCTTGATTAATTGATAATTGGTTAGAGCCTAACCAAAAGTAGAGGTCATCGTAAAGCATGCCCAAATAGGTCTAACCGATATAATCATTAGGTTACTTCATTTTTAATCGCTGAGGTAAAGTTTAAAGTAAAAACGGCCTCGTAATGGGTGAAGGCATGTGAAAAAGTAATGGAGGATAGCTGAGTCGGGTGGTACTACGAGGTTGGGTCTAGGGCGAGGTGATGCCAGTCATAGCCGATGGGCTATTTCCGGCGATAGTTTCGGATCGAACAAGCCTCAGAAAGTAATAAAGCACGTTTCCTACATTCTAAAACGGAATCCCCTCTCCCCAAGAGTAAAAAAACCTGAATAAAGGACGACCTGCACAAAAGCGGAACTCACCTGAATGGCGACACAATCGAATATTTTCTGCGAAACGTCGTCGTTCTGGTTGCCGTCCTCGTCGAAAATCGGAAGGACCTCGTTGGTGTTGAGGCAGAGCCTGCAGACGGCGGCCGACATGCTGTGCCACGGCTTCACCTGATCAGGGTCGGCATTCGGAAGATCGGACTTACGAGGGGACGGTTATCGGAGGTGGATCGACGGAAGGCGGCTTCGTGTAGAAAACCTCAGCTGACGAGAGTTGCGATGCACTGGTTCACAAAGGTCGAGAGAGAGAGGGATGACGACGACCAACCCAGTTTGACAGTCGACCAGGCAGAAGCGTCTCACAGCTCGAGTCTCGACTCACCTACTGCTAACGACTTACAAAGCAACGAGGAGGCTCGGCACTTGTCGGCCGGGTCCGTCCTGGTTCGTTCGCCAGCAGCACTTTCTCGTCTCGTTAGGACTTCGTTTCCGCCTTGCAGACCGACTGCCTGTCCTCCGCTCACCCGCAACAGTTGCCCCCTTCTAAAGTTACACCTTCGACAATCAATAGATTCCCTTCTTCAACAAAGAAAAAAACCTAGACGCACTACATCTATTTTGCGCTACCTGCAACCAGAGCGTGCTTCATTATAGATTACAACTGACTTTACTATTAAAGAGGACGACCCTAAATCGAGGCATGAACGTCAACCGTGCATCCATCACAGAAATTTAACTCAAGTTGAAAATTTATTAAAATAGCATAACAAATCATGTATTTGGTGTTGATAACGAACTTTTCCAATTATTTGAATCAATTCTATTCTAATTTCTTTTAATTTATTCCTGTTTAATACATTTCCTGCTTCCTTAATTTTCTATAGCTCGTCTACGGTCTGATGATTGTGGAATGATGCTAATCCGCACCTAGTAGAAGATACCTAGGTGAAAATTTCGTGATGCTATGGTGTGACATACGCTGATGTAGAATACGAAGTTATTAAATTTGTAAAAAAAAGTCTATTCAAAATAGCGTAACAAATAATCTATTAGTTTTGGGAATTGGAAGCTTCTTTGAATTTATTCCTGTTTATTTGTTTCTTCCCTTCATACACAATTGTGCACCAACTCATTAACGGTGGATTTTCAGTCTTTCCGATTTTATCGCATCTTACTTTCGTCTGCTCATGATTTAAAACTGAATTTTCTATAGCGCGTCTACGGTCTGATGATACGTCTTAATGTAGGGTTTAGTTTGTTTTTGATTTAGTTGTGAAATGATGATGGAATCGCCGGGTAGAAAATATCTAGGTAAAAATTTTGTGATGCTTTGGAGCGTGGCATATGCTGAAATAGAATTTTCTGCCATCTTAGGCCGTTTTTTTTTTTAATCACTGTTTATTGTACGTGTTAATGTAGGGTTTAGTTTGTTTTTGATTTGGTTGTGAAATGATGATGGAATCGCCGGGTAGAAAATATCTAGGTGAAAATTTTGTGATACTTTGGAGCGTGACATATGCTGAAATAGAATTTTCTGCCCTCTTAGGCCATGATTTTTTTTTCTTTTAATTATTGTTTATTGTACGATTTAATAAAACTGTTTTTGTGCATTTAATGCAGGGTCACTAAATTAAGATTTTTTTGACGCGGTAAAGACAATCAGCCTAATCTACTTGCTGAAGTTTAATGAATTGCTCTATTGAAGAAGTTGGAATTAATCTTTACTAAGTTTGTAAAAATCTGCTGTTATTCTCGTCTTCTATTCAAAGTAGCAAGTGATAGGGCGCTTTTTTAATGATTTCATTAAATTATTCTATTTTCGTTTAATTTAATCCTGTTTATTCTGTTCCCTGCTTCCATGTACACAGTTTGAGAGCTTTAATAACCGGGGCGTGAAACAATTCCTTAAGGAGTGGAATCTATCCCCCGGACACAGGCAATCGAAAGAGTTTGTTAAGGTGATCAAACCAGCAGAATCGAAATGGCCATTTTCTATCTCAAGGAAGGGAATTAGGAAGCTGATGGGTATTTTGACGGGCCACTGCCCACTGAGAAGATACCTCTCCGTAATGGGTATTCTACCAGATCCCTTTTGCCGTTTTTGCGAAATAAAAGAAGAAACGGCAAGGCACCTCGCCGAGTGTGATAGGTATGCTAGGTCCAGATTTGAAATCTTTGAAAGAGCGGACATCACCAAATCACTCCCCGGGATTAAATGGTCCAAAATCTTGGGGTTTGTGAACCGGTCCAAGAGGTTTATGCAGGACACGTGAGCCGACCAAGTCCCGGAACCTTTAGGGATGGGGTACGAGTCTATCCAGGCATTTAACCCCTCGGGTCTTGGTCGCCCACCCTGCGTAAATATATACATGTACACAGTTTAATTACTAATTAATAGCAAATTTGTAGACGCCGACTTTTACCGCATCCTATTTTCGTATTTTCGTTTAAAACTTAATTTTCTATAGCTAGTCTATGGTCTGATGATTAATTGCGTGGTTGTGGAATGATGCTGAAATCCTATTCTATCTATATACGCGTAAAAGTTTTATGATGCTTTGGACTGTGACGAATGCTGAACTAAAATTTCCCCTTCTTCAACAAAGAAAAAACACCTAGACGCACTACATCTATTTTGCGCTACCTGCAACCAGAGCGTGCTTCATTATAGATTACAACTGACTTTACTATTAAAGAGTACGACCCTAAATCAAGGCATGTACGTCAAACGTGCATCCATCACAGAAATTTAACTCAAGTTGAAAGTTTATTAAAATAGCATAACAAATCATTTATTTGCTGATGATTCCAATTATTATTTAAATTAATTTGTTTTTTGTTTTTTTAATCAAATTGTAATTTCTTTTAATTTATTCCTGTTTAATATATTTCCTGCTTCCTTAATTTTCTATAGTTCGTCTACGGTCTGATGATTGTGGAATGATGCTTAAATCCTACCATAGCAGGAGATACCTAGGTGAAAATTTTATGGTGCTTTGGAGTGTAACATATGTTGAAATAGAATTTTCTGTCATCTTAGGGCATCTTTTTTTTTCAAAATCGTCCTTTATTCTGCATCTTAATGAAGGTTTTTTTCTTTAAGAAGGTTCGAAACAGGAGAGGTTATATCAACCCTCGGGGTGCTGGTGTTTTTGAAAAAAAGCCCATTTGTAAGTATGTCGGATTCGAATGCAGGGCCACTGGATTCGAACCCGGGACCTTTACCTTACAGTGATGAGCGCAGTATCAACGCCTAACCATTGCGGCCGCCTACACCCCCCTGAAGGTTTAAATTGTACTTATTTTGGCCGTGAAATGATGATGATTGAAATGATAGATGTAATCCTCTCCTAGAAGAATAAATCTAGGTGTAAATTTTGTGATCTTTAGAGTACTTCATATGCGGAAGTAGATTTCTACAATCTTATGCCATGATATGTTTTTTTCATAATCACTTTTTATGGTGCATCTAATGCTGTGTCTCTAGATTAAGATTTTTTATGCGTTAGTGAAAATCTTACCTTCTGGCTAAAGTTTAAAGAATTGCCCTATTGACGAAGTTGAAATTAATCTTTACTAATTTTGTAAAAATTTGCTGTTATATTCGTCTTCTATTGAAAATAGCAACAATTCGTAAAAAATCTTGTATTTACATTTGGTTTAATGATCGGATGCTTTTTCAACTATTTAATTCAATTCTATTCTAATTTCTTTTAATTTATTCCTGTTTATTTGTTTCCTCCTTCCACATACAATTTGCACCAACTGGTAGATTGCAGTCTTTCCGATTTTATCGCATCTTATTTTCATCATGATTTAAAACTGAATTTTCTGTAGCTCGTCTACAGTCTGATGATGCGTGTTTGTGGAATGATGATGGAATCCTCTCCTAGAAGAAGATACCTAGGTGTCAATTTTATGATGCATTGGAGTATGACATGTGCTGAAGTAGAATCTTATGCCATCTTAAGCAATGATTTTTTTTTCCTTCACAATTATTGTTTATTGTCCATCTTTATGCAGGGTCATTACATTAAGATTATTTGACGATTTAATAAAAATCACAAGTGAGCGTCGGTGGCGGCAAAGATTTAGGCGTTGACGCTCATCGTTGTAAGGTAAAGGTCACGGGTTCGAATCCAGCTGCAGCTGGATTCGAACCAGACATACTTTTACAAATGGGCTTTTTTTTCATATAACCTCGAAGTGGTAATACCCTTGTAAAAATAAAATAAAAACTATGCCATGATGTTTCAAGGCAGGAAATCAATATTTATCAAGACGGTACAGTTTTCTAAGCAATTATGAAAAATTATACAAAGCATTTTTATGGCAAAATGAGAAGTTGCTTCGCTTTGAAATACACTACACTGTCTTACCTGTGATTCGAATTTCAGACAGAAAATGCTTTTTGGGACCTTAACTCCTAGATGATAATTTATATCTCAAAAAAAAAATCGCATTACGAATATCTTCACGGCCAGAAACTTATCATAACTGTGGTTTTACCCTATTGGAATTTTTGCTTAAATATTTTATTAGTTTTACTAGTTGAACCTTACACGACTAAGATTTTTGAAATCTGTCAATAGAATCATAATTTACAAAAAGTGAATCTACATCCTCATCCTACCTTCATCATTTCTATCTACGTGCAATATTTAAGCAAAAAACTTAATACGTTGGAACGAGAAGCTTGTTAAATTGCACAGGGGAAAAAATTATGGCCCACCCAACAAAATATTCTCACAAATGTTTTCATCTAATTCGGACTTCAGTCAGCATAGTTTTGTTTCCATTTTTGGCTTGCTTTGTGCTTCGTAAAAGGTAAAGTAAAGCCAAAAATGGTGAAATGGTGAAACTATCCAAATATGGCAAACAAAATGCGTTCGGTAAATTTTACTAAAATATAATAGTTAGTTTATTTCAACGTTTCATCAAGGTTCACCAGCCTACTTAAAGATTATTTAGAGATCTCCCAGGCTCTGAAGATGATCTCAATGAAGATCGAAACGTTGGCACGATAAAGAAGATCGTTTTTCTAATCCTACATCACATCAGACCGCATCTCACGAACTCTAAACAATCATTAATTACACAATCCTATTTAAAAATAGATTGGACGTTTTCAAATTCTCCTGTCTGATGTTAACGATCGCCTTCCACGTCAACTACCCTCCGAAAGAAACATAAGCTTGTTTTACTACCTAATTATTTAAGCAATAAATAATTGACTGGTTTAAAAAAGGTAATATAATTATTCACGATTGGAAAAACTCTGATTTTGGAGACATTTGTTGAGTCATACATCAAATTCTAAATTTAAATAATAGCAACACGATTTGTTACTATTTGATATAATTTTTTTTCCCAGATATGGTACCTTGGGTCTTCACAGGAATGCCTTTTTTCTTCTTTTTGCCAATTCTGCAATAGGAATTGGATTTGTTTTGCTGTCTCACTCTTCTAGACATAGTCGAGATTGGTCATCTGTTGATAATCTCATTTTTAATTGGCATTTTATTTGTCCAGTAAATATATTTGTTTGAGTTTCTAGTTCCTTTCTGTTATGTAGGATTTCCTCTTTCTCCCATTGGGATGGTATTGCGAATAGGCTTTTTGTTTGCATCATACCTGGAATACGTTATCAGTTTGTTCTCTACCAACCCAAGAGTTCAGTTCTTCAGTTATGTCACAAAACATGGACATTTTTCCAAGGCTCCCTTTCGGGCTAGGGTGTGTCTCGTTACCTGAAATTCCCTCGTGACCTAGAATTCATTGAGGCGTTGGGCTACTTCCAGTTTTTTGGGGTATTCTGGTTTTGACGAGCCTTAAGATTTACCTGGCGTATTTTTTAGTTATCTTGAGATGTTTGATGTTTATTTCATGTGGTCTTGATTCTATGCTAATCGGCTTGAAAGATGGTTGAGGTAGAGCACCACGTGGCTCCTAGTAAACCCCCTTTATTCCCCTACTGCTTATATTTCTCATCTTTGAGAAGCCTGTATACCATAGATAAAGCGCTTCAAGTCCCTTGTGTGTTGAAGCTCTTTTGTTCCATGTTTTGGTAAGCTTAATTCCAGCTTAGACATACTCCAATGGAAGAAATTTATAGATACGACGACTAGGAGAAAAATGGATTGGTTGGAGTAGATTTTCTCTAGTTTCTATTCTAAAAATCATGCACAGATGAATTAATGATGCTTAAAACAAAAAATATACCAGGCTTACTGTTGAACATTTCCATATTTTTGAGTTAAAGATCAATACAGTAAAAGTATCTAAACCAAATTTTCTAATCAATACGATAACAGCGAGAACAGGCGGACCGGATTGATTAGAGACAACTGCCGATGGCTGTTCATAAGTTCGCACCCTGTTAAAATAACCCAAGAGATTTAATGAAAATTGTTTCAACTTTTGGTGTTTTATTGGTAAATTTGAATAGTAAAAATATTCCTCTCCGATAATCCCGGTCCGTCTATTCTCGCTGGTTTTGTCTATTAGATGTGTCGTCACTTCATTTATGGCAGTCGGTCTGAGTGTTATTTTCCCTGCCGTGCCACTTAACGCACCAACATTCCATTAAAAACCCAGACATTAAAAGAAAACGAACGTCGAAATAAGACATATTTCGGTCAGAGACCCACATCCACATTTTATAAAAGTAGTAAGGACAGGAAAACTAGGATAACTGATAAATCCCTGAAGAAAGGAAAACCCGAACTGTGGCAGACAAAACCAGAGAGGACTGACATTACTGGGTAATTAGGTACCGTAAAACCGCTGGTTCGACACCTTGCAGACCTCACACAATGAATAACAACTAAGCATATAACCAAATATAAAAACATGTACAAATTCGGAAGTTAAATTTCTGTTTGGCTGCACTGTCTTGATTTAGTGTAATTATCTACCAAAACAAATTATTTGATTTTGTTTTTTAAAGCTTTTTCTTCAATGGAAGACATATAGAACGTGGCATAATGAAATCCTGCTAACTGATACGATTGACACGAGGTCATTATTGATCGGGTAAAACTAAGAAAATGTAAATCAAACATTCCAAGTTCTTTTCTGATCAAAGTCTTGTTAGCATAAAATGTACCAAAATTTACTTTAAGTTAAAAACAAAAAGCAAAGAGTTTCCTTTTGAACTTTTGAGTTTCTACGGTAAGTGGCTATTTGCCAACGAGTCGCCGAGCTCCTCATCGGTTCGTCGATCTGTAGACAAGCTGGATCCCCTCTCGACATAATTTCACAGGCGTTAGCAAATCTTTGACCTTCTGCTTTCATTGAAGAATATTCTCGGTTTCCTCTGTTAACGACGAGGCTGAAGAAAATCACAAAAAAGCTGTTGAAAATGAAACTCCTCAAAAGCTAAAAAAAAACTCAAACTTGAGGTCCCACTTCGTCCTGAAAGGAAACCTTGATGGTTTTATCATGCAAATTGATGAATCAAACCTAATTAATTGAATGGCTTAAAAGATACTCCCAGACTGCATTACGATTTATGCCTATGCTATTGTACTATAAACAAGGACAAAACTTTATTAATTAATTAACATAATAATTACAACTAATTAAAGTTACTAACAACAGTTCTTTATGCTTCATAGAGATAGCCAAATACCTTTATCCATATTCCTATTACTAGTTACCTTACTAACTAGTAAGTAGTAGTACCAGAATTTACTTTTATTACTTATAAGAACAGTTGATAATGTGCTAATGCTAATGCAGCTCACTATGCTTCTCACCATAACAAAAGCAAATATTTTTAAACTGTTAAAAAATGTAAACGTGTCAGAAATCCGATTTCGTCCTGAAAAAAAAAACCTTGAGGGTTTTATCATGCAAATTATTAAAGTATAAAACATAATAATTGCAAATAATTAAAGTTTCTAACAACAGTTCTTTGATGCTTCATAGAGCTAGCTAAAGTATGTACTTTCATCCATATTCCTATTACTAGTTACCTTACTAGTAAGTAGTACTACCAGTATTTACTTTTATTATTTAAAAGACCAGTTCCTAATGCTAATGCAGCTTACTATGCTTCTGACTATAACAAAAGCATATACTTTTAAACTGTTAAAAAAGTAAACGTGTCAGAAGTCAGATTTTGTCCTGAAAAGAAACATTGAGGGTTTTATCATGCAAATTGATGAATCAAACCTAATTAATTCAATGACTTAGAAGATACTCTCAGACTGCATTTCGATTTATGCCTATGCTGTTGAACAATAAATAAGAACAAAACTTTATTAATTAACATAATAAATACAACTAATTAAAGTTTTAACAACAGTTCTTTGATGCTTCATAGAGTTAGATAAAATACTTTTATCCATATTCCTATTAAAAGTTACCTTACTAGTAAGTAGTAGTACCAGTATTTACTTTTATTATGTAAAAGAACTGTTGCTAATGTGCTAATGCTAATACAGCTCACTATAACAAAAGCAAATATTTTTAAATTGTTAAAGAATGTAAACGTATCAGAAGTCAGATTTCGTCCTGAAAAGAAACCATGAGGGTTTTATCATGCAAATTGATGAATCAAACCTAATTAATTGAATGACTTAGAAGATACTCGCAGTCTGCATTTTGATTTATGCCTATGCTGATGTACAATAAACAAGAACAAAATTTTATTAATTTATTTACATAATAATTACAAATAATTAAAGTGACTAACAACAGTTCTTTGATGCTTCATAGAGTTAGCTAAATACCTTTATCCATATTCCTTCCTATTACTAGTTACCTTACTAGTAAGTAGTAGTACCAGTATTTACTTTTATTATGTAAAAGAACTGTTGCTAATGTGCTAATGCTAATACAGCTCACTATAACAAAAGCAAATATTTTTAAACTGTTAAAAAATGTAAACGTGTCAGAAGTCCAATTTCGTCCTGAAAAGAAATCTTGAGGGTTTTATCATGCAAATTATTAAAGTATAAAACATAATAATTGCAAATAATTAAAGTTTCTAACAACAGTTCTTTGATGCTTCATAGAGTTAGCTAAAATACCTTTATCCATATTCCTATTACTAGTTACCTTACTACTAGTACCAGTATTTACTTTTATTACTTATAAGAACAGTTGCTAATGCTAATGCAGCTCACTAAGCTTTTCACTATAACAAAAGCAAATATTTTTAAACTGTTAAAAAAGTAAACATTCAGAAGTCAGATTTCGTCCTGAAAAGAAACCTTGAGGGTTTTATCATGCAAATTGATGAATCAAACCTTATTAATTGAATAGCTTAAAATATACTCTCAGATTGCATTACGATTTATGCCTATGCTGTTATACAATAAACAAGAACAAAACTTTATTAATTGATTTACATAATAATTACAAATAATAATAAAAGTTACTAGCAACAGTTCTTTGATGCTTAATAGAGTTAGCTAAAATACCTTTTTCCGTATTCTTATATCTAGTTACCTTACTAGTAGTACCAGTATTTAGTTTTATTACTTAAAAGAACAGTTGCTAATGCAAATCTCACTATGCCTCTCACTATAACAGCAGCAAATAATTTTAAACTGTTAAAAAATATAAAAGTGTTAGAGGTATCTTTATGCAAAGGCTAATACATATCAGAGTGATAATCATCTTACTATGACCAGAAGTGCCTTTCAAGAAACCATTTAAATATAAAATTGTGAATGAAAAGTGTAAGCTTTCTAATCTCTCATAATGAGCTAATAGCTTCTACATGCTCAGGATTATTTTAAAACTTTCAATAATGTCTAACTATTCCATTTAATTTTTTTGACATTCTCTGCGTGATTTCTAAACTCTCATGATTAAATGATCTCTGTAATGCACAAATCGCTGATCCAATATCTCAGGTCCAAAATATCTTTAACTATAGATTGATCTTTTTACGTTTATGTTTGTGATAGTTTTGTTAGTTTGTGTCATTCATTGGAATGAATTTATTAGCGAGAACGTCGGGGTGAGGTTCTTCAATCACCAAAGAATATCTAGTACCATGCATGAATAATTTATGTGTTGTGTGACCGTATTTATTGGAGTTAAATTCAGAGGAAATGGCAGGCTTGATTAGTCAAAATATTTTCCTCCTCGTGGTTTATACTGTGGTACAACATGTTTCAAACCTATGACCTTCTTCAGGCGAACAAAAGGTCATTACAAAGTGTCAATCCAGGAAAAACTATTACCTTTGATAATATTTTAATATAAGGTAGATTTTAATTTAAGGTAATAGCTTTTGTTTTATTAATGGATGGAATGATTTCTTCCCTGAGGATATACAAGGAATATCGAGTACTCTTGCAGTGAATATAGCCTAGTGTATGAATGTAATTTATTATCGTCAATGGGGGGGGGAGCTTCTTCCCTTGTTACCCCCAGGATTATTGAACACACTGGAGCAGTATAAAGTAGCATTGGCGTATGAATGTAATTTATTAGAGTGAATGGAAGGGGCCTTTTGAAAAAAAGCCCATTTGTAAGTATGTTGGGTTGGAATGCAGCGCCACTGGATTCGAACCCGGGACCTTTTACTTTACATCGATGAGTGCCGTGTCAATTCCTAAATTGTTGAGGCCACTGATGCCCCCGACTTCCATTATTTTGAGGAATACTGAGTACTCTGAAATAGTATGAATGCTAACCATTTTTTTAAATGTATATTTTTTATTACAAGTATAAAGTAGTTATGTTTATTATAATATTATCCTTGATTTACAAGACCGTGAGGTAGAGAGAGGCTGGCAATAGGACAGGGAAACAAGCTAGTCAATCACATAAATAAGTAAAGTTTAATAGACAAGTATATAACATGGCAGCATGGTAAAACAAATTAGTTGGAAGAAAATATGAGAAGGAAAGGAAAAGAACTGTAAAGAAAGAAAGGGCATTAACCACATCTATCCACAATATAATGTACAGCAACAATTTAAAATTTTAAACTTTAAAAAAGTCCTGTTATTCCAGTGAAGTTCTTTGATGTCCTCTATATGATTGCTAAGATATCATGACCTCATGAACTCTTATTCTTATCATGCTCAAAATTATTTTAAGAACTAAATCATGTTTTGTAATGTTCTCAATATGCTTTCTAAGATTTCACTAATAAAAGAATCTTGACTAGGCTTTAATAGATACAGGCCTCCTTCCTAGATTTCCATTGTTCTTGGTTGTAGGCCAGGATTCCCCAGTTCCTTCCCAGCTCATTGAAATCTCCTATCCCCCTGTTTTCTCTTTCTAAGTTTTGATTTCCAGACTGTTGCTGGATTTGCGCATTTATCATCATCTCTCAGCTCATTTCCATTATGTTCATTATTGAGTGCATAGTGAGATAAAATATTAAGGTTGAAAGAAACCAGGTATTCCGTGGTAGTTTAATTTATTTAGAGATGGACGTTTTGGGCTATAAAGTAAATCTTCATCAATCCAAGTGTAGAATTTCAAGATATAACAACCAGTAATTATGGTTCATGTCAAAGTTATACATAAAACTATGAGCCGATGTAACAAAGTGCGGAAAACAGAAAATCTAAATATAAAGAAAATGTCAGCCTTATTAAATATGAGTTGGGACAAGTAGAAGAAAGGAAAGGCTGTACAAGCTTAAGTGACCACTGAAAGGACACACGAAAAAAATTCCATTATAGAGATTTAACTATTGTTCTTTGGCTTGCATTTCTGTCAGCTGACGTATCAATATTTTTCTTCTTTTGTCCTTTAGTTTTGTGCCTGTAATGCTTCTTCCCATGGCTCTTTGGCCACCTTAGCTTGCAAAAAGTCTTCCAAGCCAGGGCTAAATATGAAAATATCTCTATAATAAAAAACCTCTATCATATCCCTTATAAATTCAGATTTTACAGAATTGTAAAAATTAATAAAAATAGTTATGGTATATCAATACAATAATTGAAACGGATAGTTACAACTGGTTTTGCAATAGTCCAGATTTCTACAAGTAATTTTTTTCAAGCAGATTTTAGATTGAATAGTTCGATAGGACACAAAATTTGGATCACTGCAAAATCAGTTTCTCAATAGAACTACCCTTTTCAACTAATAATTGTAATAAATTATGTGTTTGAACAATTGTTGTCATTATTGTTTTTATTTAACACATAGCTTCTATGTTTACACTGTTATATTGAGTGTCATCTTATTAAAAAGCAGAGTTTTTTTTAAACATATGCATATTACATTCTTTTAGCTATTGCTTCTAAATTCTGCATGGTGATCAACAGCTTATTTGTTTATTGATCATCCTGATCTGCCTAACCTTGCTGTTTTGGTTTGGCGTACTTCACAAGGATTGACAGACAATCAGAACTGACCAAACTATTTAACATGCGTAAATCCTATCATAATGCCGAGAATTATCTCTATAATTGATTATACAATGTTCAATTGTTCCAGTCTCTAACATACAATATTGCTAAGAAAATGTCATCTTTAACTAACCTATTTCATTTAATAATACGTTGTAGAATATGTACACAAAAATGTTTCTTCATCAGCTGGTTCAGAAAATATATTTAACTATTTTTTATTTTCATTCAATTCTTATTGTACTACTTGTAACGTCTAAAAAGTATTTGAACTGTATGACTAGCAAGAAAGTCAGTGTGTAAAAAGCATGTAATAAAATTTCAAGTCAGTTGAAATAATTGTAAAATGTCCATTGTTCCATTTATCAAATCAATGTTGTAAACAAGAAAAGAGGGTTTAAAAGATTTTCTAAAAGCTGCATCGATGATGAAGTCTGAGTCATCAATTGAATCAGACATATCTGAAGAGTATGTTGTGTTTAGTTTTTCAAAATAGTTAACAATCACTGAGCAACATCAATGTTTAATTATATTCCAGTCAAGAAAAAAAGTATTGTGAACACGTTTGTTTGAAATAATTTATTTTCACTATTCTAGATCGGATTACTCTGTATTTGAAGATGAATCAGAGAAAAATTTATTTGTCTCGAGAATATACGGAATTGTAATATCAGAGACACTATTCGCAGCAGCTATGGCTACAGGACTCAATATGAAGTGAGATGAATTAATATTTTTCAGATTAAAGACGAAAAATATTTAAACATTGTGTACTTTCACCATTCAACTGAGTTTATTCTGCTTTCTTTTGAGCTATGGATCTGAAAAAAATTAAATCACATTGAATGGATTTAATTATGTAGTTTATATATATTATACAGAGAAATCTTCTGTATTTCAGTTCTTACATAAGAGAAATGTTCAGTTTATCTTCAGTTGAAAGAATTGCTGCCAGGCAAGTATGTAGGGTTTTAATTTTAAAATAATATCATTCCATACCATTTATTCATTTTTTAGATGGGTATAATATATATATAATATATATATTTTTTTAAATTTTAGAGTATGCTTTTTGGTCCTGTACGTCCTACTGCTTTGTTATCATAGAATAAGAAATTATTATCCAATAAACAAGATACTATTGGCTGTTTTGGTAAATTTATTGTCAAAATTATTTGGTATTTGTTATAAATTTATGTTTTAAAAGAAATGTATGTTAATCGACTTCTTTAAGCCAATTACCGTGGGCTTTCTTGGTGGAGGATTGTGGGCTAATGAGCGGCGTTACATCATACTCTATTCGCTTGCAGCTGATATTATTTTAATACTGTTAATTACATTACTAGTAAAATTTGAGAAGGTAAGCGTATATATATTCTTGTAGATTTAAAAGAAATAATAACGTTAGTCAATTTCAAAAAATCTATACTGTATCATTTCCAGATATTTTTTTTACGGTTCGGTGGAATTGTTACTATCGGCTACTACTTGTTGTCATTGTATGCGATATTTATCGGATACTGGCAAATGTTTTACCAGTTTTATTATTTAATCGTTTCATTTGCTATGTTGTCTTTTATATTGAGCTTAATGGTGATTAAAAATATATCTGATTTGTTTGATATATTAAAACATAATTGTATTTTTTCTTTTACAGTTGTATGGTTATCTCAGCAGTTGTATCATTGGGAAAAATACCGAGAATCTGAATTGGATCTTGCGCATGAATGACACTGCAGATGGAGCATGCATTGTAATATCTCAATTCATGTTTGTATCAATTTGCTTGAGTTTATTGAATTGTAATACTGTGATGAGTTTCTTACTGGAAACATAACTGTCCTTGGTAACAGATTTTGTAAGTATTTATTTGTTGTAAAATTTAAAAACTTACAAAACATACGTTATGAAAAATATTTGTGCAATATAATATTAGTGCTAAATATATTTATAATACGTCAGCATAAAATATTTTATGATTTATGACAATAATCTTCATCTTAATGAAAAATGTTGTGTGCTATTTTAGAAAATCTGCTGATGTTTGCACAATAAACCTTTGCACTATGCTTTTTAAATAAAATAAGATATTGCTGATCTATGTTCAAATTATACATAACATTAAAGATTTTCTATTGTTGTTCTGTATTATAAAATGTGGTAAATTGATATAAATAGCTGGACAAACCAACACCATATAGTTACCCCAAATAGTTTTTTTTTTATACAAAAATTCACTCACTTTCTTAATATAATAAAATCATACCTTACAAAACCATCACTTCCAAACTATCCAAAACACTTCGTTCTCATCAATTTCAGGGCCAGGATTAGCTAATCCCCCAACTGGAGTGCTCTGGCATAGTGAGCTGGCTGAGATACGAAACTAAGATGACCCTTTGATGGTCACTTGCTTTTGCCACGCAAGCTGCATATGTGTCCTGGCATGCAGAGAAAGACTGCTCGATCTGTCCCATCTAATTGAAGAGTACAATTCTTTGGTTCCATATAGAGAGCATGTAGCCATCCAATGTGAGAATTGTGCTTGGCCATGGCAGCAAGTATCTAGGTCCCCTCTTCCGAATCTTGGAAGAAACAAGATTGTTTTATTCTATATAGTAATGATAGTTTTGTGTCCCAGTGTAAGTTGAGAGTGAATGTATTTATTGGCATGAATGCGTAGCTTGATATGGTTGATGGCTGAATATTGAGTACCCCATCGACTCTCAATTAAATTAGTTATATAATAGGTGAAAAGGGTGGTGGAGGAATATCAAGTACTCCATTACCCTAACTGAGTGAATGAATTTTGTAATTGATTTTGTTCGGGTCTGAAAGAACTTTGCTGTGGATAGGCCCTGGAGTCCAACCTTGGCGGCTGGTTGGATAAGACCAAGGTCTGACTCGTGACTGCCAACACTCGGGGTAGGTGATTCCCAAGGCCTGTCAGTAATTTACTGTAAATTACAAAAGCTGGAATTGTCGATGGATTGCGATAAGTCAATAGTAGGCTTTAATTTATTTGGGTCAGGCCCCAAATTTTTTTGTTTTTTGTTTTTATTGAATATTCTGGGTATGGTACTTTTTTATTTCTTTTTTTCCGTGAATGACACAATTTGTTTGATGTGCAGAAAATCCTTATTAAAATTTGCTATAATTTTTATTTTTTGTAGATGTAAAATAAGCTAATATAATCACTGAATAGTCAGAGTGTTCATGATTTCCTTTCCTTAAGAAAAATAATTAACTGGAGCAATTTATCCTTTATTCTTTCTGATTTTACCTACATTTTAAAAAGAAAGTTAATAAAATAACAAAATTTAAGAGTGGCAGTTTTAGTAACATGGTTGCCTGATGAGAAAATATCTCAAAGGAATTTAAAATGTTATTTAAGTTGAAGTGAAAGACAAACTGCTGCAAAATTGGATACTAAACTGTGTTGGGTAGAGAAGATTCTAAATAGAAACTAGAGAGAAACATGAATATTAATCGTTATAAGTTGAGATTAAAAAGTCAGTGTCATGAGCGGTATTCGAACCTACGACCTTCGGCTTGATACGCTGCTACTCTACCACTTGAACTATCGTGACTTCGATCGCCTCGGGCACTAACTTCCCATCTCAACCCCACCTTTTGAATTACCCTCCTTTTTGTCATTTTCCAAATGTCTAACCTTAATTAATTGAATATTATTAATTGGTCAAGCGGACCACGAAAAATAGTGAATTAATTGTTATGAAAACAATACAAAATAAAATTTTTGGGAGAGAAAATATCATATAGCGATCACTACAGGTATAAAGGGTAAATAGGTATTAATTTCAAAAAATAAGAAACAACGGAAACCTAACTTCTAAAATAATGCTTTTATTCAACATTAGAAATCTCTGTTTATTTACATTCAAACAAATAACCAATTTAAAATATTTTCTATGATTTATAACATAATAAAAACATATTTGATGCTGCTTTAACAGTCAAATAAATGCAATGTATAACAGTATTATCATTTATTACATAATTAAAAACAATCGACCTTTTTTTTTTCTACTATCATATTTTGAGATTCTACAAAGTCTTATTTCAACTCCGACTATTTCGTTTACAGTAAAAACCCTCATTTTATCTAAGAGGTTGGGAAGAACAGAAATACGAGCAAATATGTAGTTAAATTTTTCTTTAAAGAACAGTGAATCTTGGTACAAAGTGTGAAACGAACTATTGCTTAAATATACATATTACTAATTATAATAAATATGTCCGTTTAATTTCGACTAGTATCAAATTTTAGATGAATTGCTTGTCAAATTTTCTCAAAACTAGACAATTTAAAAAATAAAAATAAAGTAATACTGTTCTTTAATTAGTGAAAACACCTTCAAAAAATCCAAATAATACTTCAAAATCCACTAAACGTTAAAAAAAGTTGCGAAATTAGATATATGTTTGTACTTATGCTCATAATTAATTCAACCATTTTTTTCTAAGTAGTTGAACGACTACAAGAACGACTTTTATATTTCCACTTTGACATTTATTAAATTTATTAGAACGATAGACCGACGACATTTATATATGAATCCCTTCCACTCACGTCTATTACTGTTTTGGTACGAATTTACTAAAAATTATTTTAAATAATTTCATTTATCCAGTGTGTCAGTCAAAAGGCAAAAAAAGTATCGATAACACCATTCAAAAATATATATATAAAAATGCCTGATTATTATTCTCTTTGGAATAATTACAATGTAATCAATATGTAACTGCCATATCAAAGTACTTTAATAAGATTGGTACTCTTTTTCACAATTAAACACCCAAAGTACACAAATATGATGAAATAACATTGACAAACACTTGGTACACGCAGCAAAAGCTCATTCGGAAATTGACATTGAATACATTTTATAGATTTAATAAGCATTGAGTGAGTGATATGCAACATTATTACTTTAATCTACTGCTATTTTTTTTAAATTCAATAATCTAGTAAACATTGATAATACATCCATAATATTAATGTATTATATATAATTAACACACTGTTCCTCATCTTTTTCAATAATTATTTTTTGTTTTACCAAGATGCTAATGAAAAAACATAAAAAGAACAAAAACAAATATCATGGAACAGCGATAAAGAACTTCTTAGGCAGTCTTTATTTTATCAGCCATTTTTCACGTCTAATCTTAATAAAATGTTAAAGCATTAGTTTTAACATTTACTGTGAAACTCATTTAATGATTTCCAAGTATAAATTGTACCTGCCCTTCTTGCAATTACTTAGTTTCATGTTTTATAAAACCAGAAAGCCTTAAAAAAAATATGGTCCATTTATTTCAGTTGCTAATGTACAAAAGTAATCATTATTATAGTGAAATATGAAATTATTTATTGACAAGTTTATAAAACAATATTATATTACATCTTGTTATTATTATTTTTTTGTGCTTGAAGAATCTGACTTAAATGCACTTTCGGTTTTCCTGAACGTACGGATAAGGCATTTATGATGTGACCCTTCCTTAATGAGTTCAGCCGCAGATAAAACATGGTGCCCTGTTAGTGTGCTCGTTCACATATTCTTTTACATTGAATGATGATTTATTCTGAGATCCATTTTTACGAGCCTTTAACTCTCTGAAGAAAAAAAAAAAAAAGGAAGAATCAGAAAATTATTATTTATTATACCGTATTTGAATCATAAAGTAAAATAATGTGTACCTACCTAGCTACAGCCATAAATGCGAGTTCCACGTTCTGTCCAGTTTTCGCCGACGTTTCCATAAATGCGACAGAATATTCGCTCGCGAGTCTCTCCCCATCCTCTTTTCTCACCATCCTCTCCGAGCTCTGACAGTCAGATTTATTTCCTTAAAACAAAGAAGAGATAAATGAACACAATTTTTTATTGAGCTGCACCGATTTCACTCACCCAGTAACATTATTACGACATCATCTTGGGCGTATTCTCTTATTTCTCCTAGCCATGCTCTAATATTGTCAAAACTTTGCTTTCTAGTAACATCATAGAGGAGAAGTAAAGCTGAAATTTAAATATGATGATAGAAACTTAATAATTAACAGCTACTTAATTATTTAAAAGTATTGTGTTTAACACTGTGGAAAATATTAAATTCACTAATTTCGTGGTCCACTTGACCAATTAATACATTACAATTAATTAAGGCTTTTTTAATTGAGATGAAAAAAGTTAATTGCACGAGCGGGATTCGAACCCATGATCTTCGGCTAAATACGCCGCCGCTCTACCACAGTAGGAAGGAAATCCACGATCTGCTCTATTAATTTCTAAAAGAATGTAACATTGAGGTGTGAGTGAATGTCACTGTGAAAATTTGTGAGAATCTGTAGTTAGGAGCGTGATTATTGTGGTGGTATGGCCGGTTCTCGGTGCATTTGGCCAGCGGGGTGGTTGGAGGGGGAGCAGGGCATATTAGCCCCGGGTACCTCGAGGACGTACCCTTGCCACTCACGCAGGTCATGTTAGCTAGTTTGAGAAGTCATGGGTAATATGATAACATAAACCAAAAAAAAACCATACTATAACATTCTTGCTAATTAATACATTCACTCAAATTAAGACTTTACTCTAACCTAGTATGAAAGGACTCCCTAGATATGACTACTGCATTAAAGTGGTTTAAAGCCTGCAGGCAGGCCACACCTTACAGTTTGCGGCACATTCTGTTACTATGCGCTTTACAGATATTTGTGTGCTTCACAAAGGGCATCTCCGAGGTCTTTCGTTGGCAAGGGGATGACCTTGTGTCAGCCTGGTGTGACCTATCTGCAGTCAAATCAATATGATTCTTTTTTTTTACTAATTGTAATAAATTAATTCTCGTTGAGTGTAGTATCGGCCTTCAGAATAAATATGGAAGTAAAGAGATCAGGGATGAAGCCATGTAGGTGGAAAAAAACCAACTTGGTTTTCTGCTGTTGAGTTTATTTGAATCACATGTCTGAATTGATTGTGGTTTTTTAAATAGTTTTTCAAGTAAGTTGGTAATTTATCATTATAATTTATATATGTAATATGTAGTGTAACACTGATTGTAAATAAATAGAGTCCTGAGGAAGGCGTCAAGTACAGCTGAAAGCTCGACAGCAGAAAAACAAATGGGTTTTGTTCACCTACATGGCTTCATCCCTGATCTTTTTACTTCAATAAAAATTAATTCTAATTTGGTCGTATGATCATTTCGGCCTTTTTTCTATCCTCACTAGATTGTTCTGTCAGGGTCTCCTTTTGGCCATTTTCAGTGCCTCTGTGAGGTCGTCTCTTTTATATGTTAATTTATAATTTTGTATATTTATATTTGTTGAGTACAAATGTGGCAAGTGTCCGATTCTGACAGACTAATACAGCAAGAATAGGCTGAGCAAAATAATCAGTAATGACCAAGCTACAGATTCATTACCCCGCAAGGAAGAACACGGGAAGAAATCAAATAATCTTAAGGCATAATGATAATTTGCACAGTTTAAACTAAAATATATGCTTCATTATGTAACATCTAATGTCTTCCAGGTGTCGGGAAAAATGGACAGATTGCAACAAACTGCTCGTTAATTTCAAATCATCTTGGTCAATTTGAACAAAACTATGGACAAATTTCTAATCTCTACACATATGGGCAAATTGTTGAATCACTACCTTGTGCATCTCTGTAATATGCATGTGTCACACTTCTGAACCGTTCCTGTCCCGCTGTATCCCAAATTTGAAGCTTGACTTTTGCATCGTCCACTACTACAACTTTGTTCTGTAACAGAAACATTTTTTTGAATTAAAAACAATGAAAAAGGATTAAGCAAAATATCATCAAATGGAATTTAATCTTGCGTTTTTTTCTTTTTATCTTCATATTTTTATATAAAATATATTCTTTATTTTTTTTAGTAGTCATTGGGGTTTTAATATAACTCTAATGCCCCTTCCTATGATACTACAAAATATATTAATCTAGAGTACTTTGATAGGCCTAGGTACACAACATTCTGTCACAAACTCACCTAACCGTGCTCAATCATTCTGGTCAATAAATAAGGTCTCATTTGATTAAAAGCCATGTATGAAGAGGTTTCCTATATGCAACCATAAATTTGTATTAACTGATAAATAATTTATCTCTGCAATTACTGTTACGTTTTAATATTTTCTAAATAAGTTGCATTTTTTTGGAACTTGTGCAGTCATTCACAGTTGAATATTGTTTATATCTATTGTAGTCTTTCTCAATATAAGTCTTTTTTCTGCAAGATGCTCCTGGGTTAGCTGGATAAGGCCAATCCACTGGCAGATTAATGTTTGGGTGCTGCACAAAGGGCAACTCTGAGGTCTTTCTAAGAAGATGCCCTTGTGTCAGCCTGGTGTGTCCTATCTGCAGTCAAATCAATATGATTCTTTCTTTTTGTTTCTAATTGTAATCAATTAATGTCCTGTGTGTTTTCTTTTATAATTTTAGTCTAGAAAGTTTTCCAATGATCTTAACTTCTTTTCATTTCTTTTTTTGCATCTGCTTGGATAATTAATGTCTGCTTAGAGACAAGCGGCTTTATCAATTTTTTTATTCCCTTCATTGCCAGCATGATCTGGGATCCTAAATGGATCTTTTTTATTAATTCATTTTTATTTGCTATTTCATAAAAAAAGAGTTTATATCGTTAATATATTTATTTGTTCTGATTAACCATTCTAATATTGATGTAATTGTTTTTTTGTGTGACAAGAAATGAACAGGGTTTTTTTTAAAATAAACATAGAACAGATAGTTTAACAAATAAATAACAAGAAAAAATGTATTTAAGGAAAAACAACTTACTTGAAACAGGCAGGTGATCCATATCCACGTCATAAAAATGATACTTGTTTACTACTTACCTTACTTAATGAAGAAATTCACAAATTATATTTTTAAAAATGGTATAATTTTATATCCATCTCACCCTGAAGTCTATTCCTACTGTTGATATGAAGTTGCCCGAAAGGAAAAGATTATCCCTGAACCGTACTAGGATGCACGTCTTTCCAACTCCAGAATCACCCAGTAACATCACCTGTCGATTTAGAGGTAATATTTTTACTGTAATAAAGTACGATAGGTTTTAATTAAATAAATTGTATTGTATTTGTATGTATTGTTAATGAACAGTGTATGAAGAATTTGTTTATTCTTTGGTACTGTTAATAAAATTCGTAAGCTGCCTAAAACAACAAAAAGTACATCAATGGACAATAGTATACAACATACACATATGCAAATTTATGTATTTGTTGTTAGTGATCATTATTATTATTATTATTTTTTTTTTTTAATAAAAATTGTGTTTAGTATTAGTTTTGTTACTGATGACTACAGGTTTCTAACAAACAAAACCATAATTTTTCATAATGTAAATTTTCTTTATAATATAAAGCATCAAAAAGTTATCAGGCGAGAAAAAGTTAGTTGTTTTAAGTTTGTTCATTTGACAAATTTCAACATGTTTGCACAAAAGCAACATTTCTTGCTTTTCTTCTCTAATAGATTTTTTTCCGACAACTAATTTTTTTCTATCTTGTTTTACAGAATAATTGATGATTTGATCATTATTTGATTTAAATTTAAGCATAAAAACAACTTTTTGAGAATTGAATCATTTGAAACTTTAGCAGTGGTTTAAAAAATTAAATTTGAATGTTGAACAGGCCACAAAAGAACAAATTGAGTTTCTTGAAAGTTTATCTTCTAAAAATTAACTTTAAACATAACCGAATTACAAATACTAGGAAGTGCACAATCAAATATTAATTACCAGAGGAATGGAAACCACCGAGGGGAGAAATTATTTGAAAATAAGTTAAATTGAAATATATGATATATGAGCATAGGTTTTAGTGCAGTAGGTGTATCCGTAGCATCACCTCATTTCACCATCCTCACGGCTTTGTCTCAGTTTAATCTTGTTTCTGGTGATAAACAATGAAGTTAAGCTGGCTGTTTCATGTTCGAGGCTTGATTCTAATCTAATTTGATCTCTAATGAAATGAAAGCCTGCAGTTTTGAACCGATGGTTTTTTTCCCTTTTTAACAACAAATTAAAATTAGAAGAATGTGTCTTCTTCCTTTAACTAATTTACGGTTTAACAAAATACAATTAATTCCCATATTTTTTTTCTTAGATCGTTCAAAACTTTATTTTAAAATACATTTTAACAGGCACAAAATCCAAACATGTAAATATGATTTTTACACTGTGTGATTTTTTATTTGATCAATTAATAGATCATTTTCATTTTTTCCATCTTATGCCTCATTAATCTGGTGGACTAAACCTCAACAAAAACAATTATGCCAAAAAATTGAATATTTTAAATATTTTAGTTAGATGTATAATTTATTTGAGTAAAAGTTGAAAAGTAGATTAAATGAACTAAGTAATACAATCAGCTAGAACATATTATAGTGTGTATTGTCGGGTTATTATTATTTTGTTCATGTGGAATTTTCTTTCTCACCTTGCAGACGTGATCGCAGGTTTCCTGGCTAATGGAATGCCTCGGCTGCCTCACCGTCCCACCGTTCTCGTAGTTGTGATGATGGTGCTGGTGGCTGTACTGGCTCCACTGGGGCAGCCTCCTAGGTTCCACCCTTTCTCCCATTTCTTAAGAATAAACGTCAGCCGGCACCCGACTACCATTTTAACTTCTTCTCGCAGGGCTTCATCTCGCATTTCTTTCGCCAGTACATAAATGATGAGTTACGCTTTCTTCGGGGTTGAAAAACACAAGAAAACTGTTACCTCTGTATTGCACAAAAGTGAAAAAAAATCGAAGTTTGCAAATCTTTCACATTTTTTTTTACTTTGTAATATATTTATTATTTTTAACTATATTTCGGTATACTCTTTATTTATTTCAGTGCTTAAAGTCTACTGTAATTGTGACTGATTTAAAATAATCTTTTTTTGGGGAAATATTGACAAGAGGGAAAATGTCTGTAATTTTAAACATTATTAATTTTCATGGGTGGTGTGTATTCTATACATTGTATATGTTTGATGTGTGATATTTATTTTTCGTTTTCACAATTTTTTAAGGATTTACAACAAATATTTTCTTGTTCGCAAAAGCATAAAAATAACCACCTTTTAATTTAATTTACGGTGAATGATGAAAAAACGTCATGAATGAATCAAGGATTTAAAAAAACTCGTTATTTTTCGGATAATAAGTTTTTAAAAATTTGTTAAAATAATAAAAGGCTAACGTCAGGCGGTCACATCATTGTGAGCGTTTTAATAGCCGCGGTCAGGAATCTTTCTCTAATCCCGTGATGTGTTGCTATTTCTGGTCGGTCTCTTTCAAATTCACCACTCTAAAGTCATTTCTGCGAAGCGATTTCAGCTTTTTCTTGCCCGAGTTTTCCTTTTGAAATGGAAAATATGTGACACGTTCCTCCCGGGGTTCTTTCTCACTCACCCTCTCTCTCTCTCACTCTCTCTCATTCCATGCCAATAAATCCCGGCCTTTCCTGTTCAATCGAATCAGAATAAAATACTCGGCATGGAAAGTTTCAAATGGAAAACGCATCGGAAATGGAAACGTTTGTAATGAAATAAACATTTCATTTGTGTTTGACTGGAGCTATAATCATGCATACGGGCATGAAAATGTAGAAAGGATTTTACAAATTCAATTTATAACAACATTAAAATTTACGTTCAATAAAGAATGCCCACTGAAAAATGTCCAAGTCATATTTATTTGTAAAATTATTTTAAATATTAAATGTTATTTATGTTTAACACGAAAAAATTTTTTCCAACCAAAATAACCAACGAGTCCAAAATCTCCAAAACCTAGGAAAAGATAAGGACTTGATGTTATCTTGAGAGCAAGGGAAGCCAGTTCTGGTAATGAACAGCGAACAAAGTGGTCAGAGGAGGATCTTCAAGACTATAGGGTGACTGGCGATAACTGTCGAAAATTTCAGGTAGTGTTTCTACTAACCATATGCAACCAAAAACTTCCTATAAACCCCTGTCCAAATCTCAACGGTGAAGTAATTTCAGTTTTTTTTTTTTAATTTTCCAAACATCTATATTAATTCACTGATTGTTTTCCCTCTTCTTGGAGTGAAAGAACCAGTTTTTTCAATCTCTGAAGAAGTCGTTGGAAGGTGCGATCTGCTGGACCGTCTCAATGTGGAAAACGAGCTTGGTATTCTCTCCATGCTGCAGTAGCACCGTTGCAGTAACCGTAAATGAAGTGCATATCAGCAGGATGTGCATTTGGAAACAAGGAAATAATTGTTGTTAACGACCTGAGGAAGTTGTCAGCTGATAACACAAAGCAAACTGATTTAATTGAACAATAAAGAACTGACACGAAACTCAAGAGCCAGGCGGATTTCCTGAAAAAATTGAACGTGGCCCCAATCATCGGCACCAGTTTTTTTTCAACAAAATGCAACATTTTTGGGCCTTCCAGAAGCGCAATACAAAAACGTGGGTATACAGCTGGAAGCTAATTGAATGGAGAACTTTTGAGGGAATTTGAAAAACTTCAGGAGTTTGTAGTTATTGACAGTTACCAATCCAACATCAATTTCCATCAATTCTGCAATGTAAATAGGTTTCCTACAGCAAATTTAACGTTCTTTCAGCACAAACCAGATTTTTCTACAGTCAGTGATTTTGAAGTTATAAGCAATTTAGTGGACCTAAGTCGAAAAAATCCTGCAATTACTCCTTTACCATTGAGACAGGGGTTCATAGCAGAATTGGGCAAAATCTAACTAATTCAATCATGATTAAGAATTTTGATTGAAGTTTAATCATGATTGAATTATTCATGAGTAAATTAATCATTATATGATTTAATCATAATTAATTCAATCATGAGGTATGACTAAATCATATAATGATTAATTTACTCATGATTAATTCCATCATGATTAAACTTCAATCAAAATTCTTAACCATGATTGAATTAGTTTGATTTTGCCCAACTCTGGCTACAACGACCAACTTACCAAAATCCAACCGACTCCGGATAAAAATTTTGAGATGAGAGTCGTGCTCAAGGCCAACCTTCAAAAATTGTTATCATAAACGAAAACCAAAGTTACATAATTATTCTACATGCCTATTTTATTACAATCAAGACCCCTAGATGGTGTATTTTCCAAATAATGTAGGAATCTCTCCTTTTAAGTGGAATAAATTTTAATCCAAAGAAATATTTTTTCCATTGATCGGTTATGTAAACATATTTACTTTTCAAAGCGTAGCTTGTTCTAGGATTTTTTAATTTGATTTTATTATTATTATTATCATTATCATTATTTTTTGGCTTTTCATAACGACGGAGTTTTACTTATAATTGGAAAATTGATTTTTGTTAAATAAGGCGTTGAAGGATTTTCGTTTTGATAAAATAAATTTCTGTTAGAAAATTTTTTAAAAGTGATGAAGTGTATTTTTCATTTTTTGAGCACCCATTTGAACATGATTTATCGAAATTTAGTCATGACTAACTATATTGTGACTAAATTAGTCATGCCTCGTATTTAATTACTAGTCATGACTAATTTAGCCATCAATCACATATGGCGACTAATGACTAAATTAGTCACTTACTACCAATCATGACTGACGGTCTGAGTGATTAGACATGACTAATTTTTGCCCAACACTGATTCAGAGGAAGTTGTTGTTGCATATGGTGGGTAGAATCACCTGAAATTTTCGACATTTATGTGTACTCGGGATAACAAGATCAAACGTTGACTCTTCCAACTCAGAATGGGTCTACACAAAACAAAAGGACAAAATCTAGAGGACACAGACATAGACAACTCGTAAAAAACTTTAACTCGGGGTTAGAGACCGGTACCAACTGCCTATATTATACGATCTTTGAATGTGAAGCATCCGACTTAACCAAGGGTACCAAGAAGACCCGGGAAAAAGAATTGCAGCTATGAGTCACTGACCTAATAATTCTTAAAAGAAGGATCGAGTCAATTGTACTTAAGGAACTTGGAAAAGTATAGTTAGCCAGAAGGCTGCACTATTTGGCACTATTGGGGAATACAAAACCCCGCCATCAATTTTGTTAAGAGGTTTTCAACGATGGACCAAAAATTTCTAAACGTTAAAATTAAAAATGTTTAATTATATAGTTTAGAGAAAGATAAAAACCAAATTTCAAAAAGGGAGATTGCAGGGTTAATAACAAAAACTCATTAAGTTCTGGAGGGTTAAAAAAAGCGGACGAGGTGGCTAAGGTCGGTATGTCTCAACCTCCGGACCTGACCAACACGATACGGCCCCTTGACACTAAAAATGCGACAAAAACGTAATTAAAAAGAAATGGCGTCGCTGGGCTGGGTCGGCAAAATCTCCTAAGTATCAAGAGCACGGTTTATAGGTGACACTTGAAATTGAAGAAAAGAAAAAAAAAGATGATACCATCCTCATCAGATTAAATATAGGCCTTGAGAGGATGACACACAAGGCCATGTAGAAATAGGTTAGGGTGGTAAGTGAGCCAGACTGGTCTGGCATAGTAAGCTAGCTGAGATGATTCTTTGGTGGATTCTGTTGATGCACAACTTTTTATTAAAAAAATGAAATCCGTGAAAGCATGCAGAGAAAGGTTGCTCGATCTGTCCCACCTGATTGAAGGGCGTCATTACTTGGCTCTATATAGAGAGCGTGTAGAAATGCCATGCGATAATTGCGCTTGAGCACCCTCTGTTTCGATTTTTGTTGGAAAAATGGCTGTTTTATTGCAAATAGTATATCTCTTTATTTCTCGCTTTGTTTTGTCTTAAGGGTTTATTGAGATTGAATGTATTTATTAGCGTAAATGTTCAGTGCGAAAGGGCATGGTGGAATTTCGAGTCATAGACTAGTTAGATAGTATGTGTAAAGAGTGATAGTGGAATATCAACTACTCCACCACCCTACTTGAGTGAAATATAAGTAGGACAGTTGGTCTAGGTTCAAAAATGCTTGACAGCCTCGAAACCAAATTTCGGCGGCGCAACGGATCCAACGTCTGATCCTGGACTTCCAAAACCGTTATTTATGTTATACATGTTGTATGTGCAAAGTTGAACATATATAAGTCAGTACTTAGTAACAGCTAACAATTTTTTAACAGGAAGTCGCCGTTCTTCAAAGCACTGCACGGTTTTCACTGGGAAATTATTTCCGTTATGTTTTTAAATGTTTTAAACAATTCAATTGTATATTTAAAACTATTCGATTAAAAAGATATGAACCACGGTCATTTTAAATGTGGAGTCAAAACATCTCAAAGCTTTTTTTTTATTTACCCAAGCCGGTACCTCGTTAAAGTCCTTGACATCCTCATTACAAAAGATCCAAACCGTATAAAACTGGAAATCGACAAAAGTCCGTTGCTGGAAATGTTTATAATGAATAATTCATATTAAATCAACACCTAGTAATTGCTCATCCTCATCCGAATGTTTGCCTATGTATAGCCCTCATTTATTCTAACGTTGGCAACATAAAACAGCAGTATGAGAATGACGTGATAAATAATTATTAACTTATTCAGATATAAAAGATTTTTGTAAATTTATTGGTTTAAAAAATTGACTGACAATATCCCTTTTTCTGACTTAATTTCTTTTGTTCTAAACACATTTCTCCCATAGAAATTAGTTTTTGTTTCCATCAATGTAAACAGATGGAGGTCACCAGCCAGTCGTGTCCGAACCCATCCACCTCTTTGTCATCATCGAAATGCACGAACCTAGCCACTTGTGATGAGACTTGGATGGACCACAACACTCCTGGAAGCAAGATAGTGAGTTTGGAATTGCTGAAAAAGAGGATGTAAAGGAATCTTTCTGCTCGATTTTCTTCATGATCAGAGAACGCTCCGAGTCACTCAATACTGCCCACTTCTCGGGCAAGTTAAGGCCACTTACCGAACAGCTAACCAAAGCTGCCCAAAATTGGAGGAATTGCTATGGAAGAATTGAACCTTGGCACCATCTGTTGACCTTTGAAAGAGTATTTGGGAGGTCACCGTTTTTCTGATTACGAATGATGAAGAAGTGAAGGCGTTAGGGCATTACTGGCTGATGACCCGCCCTCACTCTTTTTACAGGGACGAAATTCGGTGGGATAATGCTTTTTTTTAAGGAAAGTACTTGGTTGAAAAATCAGATATTTTTATTTAACCAATAAATTAAACAAAAAACTCGAACTATCATTTCTTTTTCAATATATCCCATATATAAATAAAGAAAACACTTTTTCATTTTTACCGACGTTTCGACCTTTATTCGGATCATCTTCAGGGCATAATATGGGGTCTATTCTTATGGTGTCATATTGGTTTTTTTGTGAAAGTTTTGCAAGTGTTCTCAGGTCAAAACGTCGTCAAAAAAAATGAAAAAGATGTTTTTCTATACTACCACATTCTTCACAGCTCCTCACGAGTTCAACATATTGTGAAAAAAAAAGATCACTAAGAAACACACATAAATATTAATACACACAGACTTTTGGATTTTTTGGAAATCAAAGGCATATTTGGGGTGAAAATATTTTATTAGATCCATTATGTTTAGTGGTCTGATTGATCAAATTACTTCTTTCAATTAATTATTCTGTGTATGTCAGGTCTTGGTTGAAATGAAAAAGTTAGTGTCACGAGCGGGATTCGAACCCACGACTTTCGGCTCAATACGCCGCTGCTCTAACCACTTGGACTATCGTGACTTCTGTCAGACCATTTTTGATATTTGGCTGTAAGAAAAAACCGCGTATGCGATAAATCGGCGAAAATTTATTTATTAGAAACAATCATAGTTGCCCATTTCCATTAAATAATAATTCAAAACGAGGGAAAAAGTCGTTGTACACAGTCTTGTAATTACCCGAAACTCGTAATCACATTTCCTTTTGATGATCTTTTTTTAGCCAGGGCAAAGGAAGGAGGTATAAAGGCATTAGAGCCCTCTAAAAGCTCCCCCATTAATTACTGAAGGGATTAAAGATTCACGTCCTACGATGTAGGCAATTGTGGAAGAATGGAATAGTGAGGCGGTGTTAACTTTTACGAGGGGCAAAGCCTTTTCATCTTTACCGCAACAAGTTTCTCTTGTCAGGGAAAAAAAGCAATCGTACCTCTGAGGATTAAACACTAAAAAGCGTAAGATTCAATTGGGATGTTCAATAAAAAGCAATTAATCGCCGTCATGGAAAAACAATTAAAAATAGTTCCAGTTAGTCAGTCTAGTTATCTGATGACTCTCCTGATACCAACTAGATGCTTAGGTGCTTTCGTGTGGTCATAAATACACTGATTTATAATAAATTACTGTTTTGATTGGCTTGTTTTGTTTGTTTATTTTTGGAAGGTCTATAGGCTTGGGGTAGATTCAGTTTAATTTTCGTTGTATTTATATATAAAGTTGACTTCAAGCATAATGACGATGCAATATATATATACACACTGACAGGCAAAAAAATCCCCCCCCCACTTGTAATATAACTTGATTTGTATATAGTTTTATGTATTAATCAAAGTTTCACGTCTTTTAACGTGTAATAATTGAGTCTTTGTCCAAAACAAGTTAAAAAATGTAAATAGCTAAGGAATGAAAAATAAAATTAAAAAAACGATGGACAGATAAATTTGTTTTAGATTTTTAATTAACTTCACTAATTTCGTGGTCCGCTTGACCAATTAATATATTACAATTAATTAAGGTTTTTAGTTGAGATAAAAAGTCAATGGCACGAACGGGATTCGAACCCACGATCTTCGGCTTGATACGCCGTTGCTCTACCGGCTAGCTATCGTCACCTCGATTCACTCGGACACCAACCTTCCATCTCAACCGCACCTTTTGAATTTTCCCTCCTTTTTGCCATTTTTCAATAATTGTAATATATTAATTGGTCAAGCGGACTACGAAATTAATGAATTTAATGATTAAAAATGAAGTATACTTCACTAAAGCTCTCCCTGGCCATTTCATTTGTCGAGAATCCAACCCGATTACACGACATTTGAAAAATGGCAAAAAGGAGGGAAAATTCAAAAGGTGCGGTTGGGATGGGAGGTTGGTGTCCGAGTGGATAGAGGTCACTCAAGTGGTAGAGCAGCGGCGTATCAAGCCGAATATCGTGGGTTCGAATCCCGCTCGTGCCATTGACTTTTTATCTCAACTAAAAACCTTAATTAATTGTAATTTTTAAGTAACATTTCAATATCGCGAATTTCCTTCTCTTAATTACATCTCGAAGACAGCCTCGGCATACTTTCTACCAGTCTGGAGATGTCTCTTTGCAGGAGATTAGCCCATTTATCAAGAAGAGTCCTTTCAAGATCGGGGAGTGTATCAGGAAGTGATGGACCTGCTCTTAATCGTCTTTTGAGGTTATCCCATAAATGTTCGATGGGGTTCAAGTCTGGAGAACGGGCTGGCCATGCTAAGACTCTCATGTTATGCTGTTGAAGGTACGTTCGTGCATTAGAATAGGATTGGTGCTGATTTCGTCGAGGATAGGCACCGCATGGTGTTCCAAAATTTCATCCACATAGCGAGTGGCCGGCAAAGACCTTCCACGAACAACAACCAACTCTGTGCGACTCTCCATTAAAATTCCCGCCTACACCATCAATGAGCTACGTTGAAAAGGTTGACTCTGGGAAAAATTACAAGCTTTGTCTTTCATTTCCTTCTCGACACTTTTTCACGCCCATCTGGAGATCCTAGAGCAAATCTACACTCATCTGTAAAAAGTAGGTCAGACCAATCGTCCAAACACCAATGGCTGTTGTCTCGAGCAAATGGAACCTGCAACTCTGGTCAATTCTGGTCCTCATACGGGGCGAAAAGCCTTCAGATCATACTGATTTAATCTTTTTAGATCAGTGAGTACAGAAATTTGGATATCTCGAACTTCCTGGAGCTGATGAATCGCTTGAGCAATAATAAGGTGCCGGTTTCATCAAATTCTCAGTCAAAAAACGGTCATCCTGTGGTTCTGTTTCCAAACCCGGGCCTTCTATGGTAGGAACCAGTTTTTCGAAAACGTCTCGCAGTTTTATAGGGGATTCCGATGGCATACCTGACGGAACGTCCATCATCAGTAAGTGCCAAACCACGCACAATATCCTCAGCACTAAGTAGCATTTTTAAGTTTAAAAATTGAAATTAAGAAAACGATGAAAACTAACCAAACAGTTTATTGCTTCAGAATTCAAATGAGACTGAATAAATATTTTAATTTCCATAAAAAGTAAACATTGACAAATCCTTTATCCTTGTTTTGGATTAAGGATTAAGTGTGTTTATCTCTAACTGATATTCCCAATTTAAAACATAGCATAAACAAATATTTATTGATAAAAACAATGAGATAAATTAAGGGCAGAATTTTCTTTTATCGATAAAAAGAAAAAAAAATCAGTTGGGTGAAATTTTTTCCTGTCTGTGTATATAAATATATTTTAGGTTTATTACGATATGACAGACAGATCTACATAATAAAAAAGACAACTTTATAACAAATAACGTTTTATATCTCAATTTTCAATGCAAACCTCTTAAAGATTCCCAAAATATATAATCCTAAAACAAACCTTAATTAGCAAATTATTTTTCAACAACTTTTGGTATTTAAAAAATATTTTAAAAAAAGAAGAAAACAAAGGAACTCGCTTGAAGTAAAGATTTTTACAATATAGTCAATGCCTGAAAACCCTTTATATTTAACGTTTTACGAACACTATGAATTGGTTATTCAGAATTCGTTGGAACGCTTTTTGATTACCCTACCAAGCAGGGAAATTGGGTTTTGTAAAAGATTATTGAAAAGCCTTTTAAAATTACAATACGTTTTTGTCCACCATCGATCAATGGTGAAAAAAAATTCCAGCCTTATTATTAATTTCACAATATTATTTAATTTAAAATGATTGGGAGAAAAACGGGCACCCCCACTTCATCTAACGACGTGGTTGGGTGGTTTAATTAATTTTTGTACGGCACAAGGGCCGCTTTTGACGAATAAAAAGTATACTATTGGATCTTATCAGACATTTTTACAACTCGCCCAGGCCTAAGCACTCCCAGGCACGAAGAACATAATCAACAGTCGTTAGACTTTAGAGAGAACTTTTACCTTTCTCCTAAACCCGTCACTCCGTCAGGGGTAAAATCCATCATCAGTCATCTTCCAGTGAAAAAAACATTTCCAAGGGTTTGACCTTATTACACAAACATTCCCCAAAATCTTCCTAAAAAGGAGTAATTTTCCTTTTACTACCATTTTCAACAAGTCCTTAGAACTAGCTACTTCCCAATCCAATAGAAAATATCTATCATAAAAACCTATTTCCAAACCCCAGCATGTCTCTACATAAGGGAGAGTAAGATTACTTGGCAAAATCTTTGAAAAACTCCTCCTGAAACATTTATATCCCATTCTGGACAACTCCAATGCCATTTTATCCAATCAATCGTGTTTAGGCGACATTACTCTATCATTCAACAGTCACAGGGTAGTCACATCATGCCATAGATCGAATATGGCACCCAGGCTTGCTCTGTAAACTCAAGAGCCCTTTTCCATTAACTTAAAACCTTGTCCTAGAATTCTATCTGTCGGATAGATAGTTTCAAGTCCGAATCGATACACCCTTCTACCCCATTCACTTTGCAGAAGCGGGTGTTCCACAAGGACCTATCTTTGGTCATATTCTCTATTCAGTATACACTACAGTCATTTCTATCAATTTTGATATAGTTCTCCTCACAAATGTACGACCAAACAGTGGGGCAAGGGCGGAAAATTTTGATTTTCTGAAAGAGCCGATTTTGGCTGAAACCATACTAAAACCCCATAAATAATGGTACAAAGTCAAGAGATTCGTAATTGTGAGAGAACTTGAGGTAACTTGTCAGGAGGGTTACGCCAACGCGAGTTGAGAAAAAATTAAAAATATTTTTTTCTAAAATCCCTAACAATGAAATACAGCGTCCAAAACCTGAAAAAAGAAACTGAGCGCGCTACAGCAGTACAATGTAAGTTTTTTTTTTAACGAGGGTTCGCAACAGCAGAGATTATATCAACCCTCCGGGTGCTGGTGTTTTTGGAAAAAAGCCCATTTGTAAGTATGTCGGGTTCGAATACAGGGCCGCTGTTTTCGAACCCATACTTTTACCTTACAGTGATGAGCGCCGTGTCAACGCCTAAACCGTTGCGGCCACCGTCGCCCCCATGTAAGAATCAGTCGACAGTAATGGAAAGCGGTAGTCCTACAAAACAAGCTCCGCTTTCCGCCGCAATGTGGAAGATTTCTCCTTGCTGTAGATATGTTAAAGTTCACATTAGTACAACAATCATCTGCCTCTCCGGTCTTTTCATATAGTTATCCTGCTAGTGCTTTAATCTTTGAATTTATTCATCAAACTTAATGAGAAATTATTTGCTCTATATAAAATATTATCTTGATACCTGTTTATTGATATTTTTTTATCCATCTTTGTGTCTTGAATTGCATTTCATCGGGGATCTGGACAACCAATTTTCGTGCGCGAGAAAATCAAGGAAAGATGAAGGCCCAGTTCCAATTGATGTCAATGTGATTTTTTTTAAATAGGTACAGGATTTGATAATTTTCCACCATTTAAATAGTTAATCTTTTTATGTAAAGTTTTGGTTTGAAATGAAAAAGTTAGTGGCACGAACGGGATTCGAACCCATGACCTTCGGCTAAATACGCCGCTGCTCTACCACTTGAGCTATCCCCCTAATTAGCTAATTTTCCCTCCCTTGAAAAATGGCAAAAGGAGGGAAAATTCAAAAGATGGGGTTGAGATGGGAAGTTAGTGTCCGAGTGGATCGAAGTCACGGTAGCTCAAGTGGTAGAGTAGCGGCGTATTTGGCCGAAGGTCGTGGGTTCGAATCCCGCTCATGGCACTAACTTTTTCTCAAACCAAAACCTTTCATAAATAGATTAATTAATTGAAAGAAATAATTTGGTAAATAGACCATTAAATATAATGCATATAAATAGTTGTTTCTTTATTAGGTGTTCATCCCGTCGGCCTGGGACCAATTGCAATCGACTAAGCACCAAAAAACATAAAAATCGACGCTTTACAATTTTGGCCGAAAAACAGGGTTTAGCCCCTGGGGCGAAGGCAGAAAAAACAAATTTTTCTGAAGTGGGCATTTTAATAATTTAATCCACGTTTCTTATAGTAAATTAGTTGCAGAATCAATAAATGATAAATATTTAGCATATTAAAAAAAATAGATAACGATACCCATGATGAATATTTAAGACATTTTTTTATTCAAATGCAGGGCCGGTGGATTCGAACCCGGGACCTTTACCTTACAGTGATGAGTGCCTAAACCGTTGCGGCCACCGACGCCGCTAACCTAACTTAGGTGTAACTGAATTTTTTTCCGCTTTTTGGGTTTTGACCTCACCGTCTTACCAACAAACATAGCAAACATGATGGTCCTCAGGACGCTTGTTTGCCACAATGGTTCAAGAAATGGAGGATCAGACTCGAACGAAATCGAATCCCAGTAAATAACCACTTATCGGACAGATAAGCAATATGGCAATAGGTGAATTGAAAGATGTCCTTTAGATTTTCAGTGCCCGGGTTGCCAAACTCGATTCGAAAGGAATACCTGATGTCTAAGAAAGCACCCGACCACCCTTTCACACCAGGGAGGGTGCGATGATATCTACTACCTTGTATGAATGGTAGAAAAATGTCGGCGGAACCCGAATTGATGATAATGAATAACATTGGAGCTTTCAAAAAAAGCATATAGGTGCTCCAGGAGGATATTTTTCAAGGATTTTGCCCAGTAATGGCAGCAAACTGATGGGGCATACAAAATTAGCGTAAGTCTAATAACCAACGCTGTTTGTTTTTTATTTATTTATTTTTATTTGATCGAACTTTAACTCGTTTAGATTTTTGACCTGGAATAAAAATAAAATAAAATCGAACTTCTATATATTTTTGTAGTTTATCTAAAGTTTGACGTTAGTAGATTCAAAGACAAATTTCAATTTTTGTAAGGAAACAAGCTCTTCGTACTATGAGCTCTAACCTAGTTGCTTATTGGTTTAATGCTTTTTATTTACAGAACACATCAGATTTTACTTTACGAAATATTGTCAAAGTTAAAATCACGAATAAATTTTTCTTCTATCTTTAAGTGTATTTATTATTCAAAGAAGTTTGTCCGTCTTTTATTTACACGATCAATTCCACCCTTTCAGGGAAAGTTGAAGGGGGAGGAAAAAAGGGACTTTCACCGAAGGGATTTTCGGATTCACCGGGCTGTGTGTACACTGTTGCCTGACGTTCAACTGGTGGTTTATTTTTTGATGCCGGGACAGTCTGGGGGCGGTAAGTCAACTAACAGCCCGAGCTTGCAAAATACAATGCGGACCTTTTCGCTGACTGCAGATCTCAAACAACTCAATGTTTAATCTCGAAAACAAACAATATTCGGCGAACAATAAATTGTTGGTTCTGATGTAATTAGGGATTTCAAAGTTGAGCGATTAAGAAAAAGAGTGAGCCATAATTAAAAACCACTTTAAAGACTAAAACCCTGAAAATGTACATAAAATGTGTGTATATATATATATNATATATATATATGTTCAATATGATCTTTTACTATTATAATTTTTGTAATGCATATTATTTTTTGTATAGAACTGGGCTTTAATGTGTAATAAATTGTGTAGTGCTACAGTTCGTTATAAAATTACTAAACCACGTTGTTGTCAAATCCTATTTTGAATACTAATCCATCCTGACTTTGTAGATTAAAGCAATAATAATTTTTCTTAACATCATTACATAATGTATAAGTAACTCCCTCTATTTGCAAAAAAATTTCAATTTTTATTATTGTCATTTTATAAATATCGATTTAAAAGACAGGGAACATTGCTAATTCTTCTGTGGTCTTAAAAGCAAAAATATCGTTTGTCTCAGGGGAACTAATTAATTAAGATAGTATTAGGCGAATAAATATTTTTTATAGCGTTTCTTAACTATCAGATTAATGATATATTTCATATATATCAATAATAATAATTTGGTTGATAATAATTTTTTGAGCTGCCTGTTCTCGCTCTGTTGGTCTGTTAGACGCGTTTCGGTATTTCTCCATCATCAGCCTTTTTTTTGTCTGGGACTGTGTGATTTGTGAAAAATTTAGTCTCTTTTCTAAGGTCATCGGGGGATATCTTTTGAAAGGTGTAAACGACGTATGTAAATTGTTGTTAATCTATTTGTTTTTGAGATTTTAGTGTTAAACGTGTTATATTTGTATTTCAACGTTTTATATTATTCCGACATGTTTGGCGGTTATAATTGACCGTATTAATTATTTCAATTAATTATTGTTTTTATCTAAGGTTTTTGATTGAGATGAAAATTTAGTAACCTAAACTTTCCTACATAATTGCTTGCATATTTCATCAAATGTCAGAAAAAGTGGAAAGGAAAATTGGAATGGAAAATAAAAGTGGAACATGAATGTGTCCAAATAGCCTGAATAATTTTAAATTTTAAACACATCAAAAAGAAGAAAAATATTGTTAATTAATTAAATTATTTATACTGTTTATCTAAGGTCTAGGTTGAGATCAAAAAGCTAGTGAGTGCCACGAGCGGGATTCGAACCCACGACCTTTAGCTCAATACGCCACTGCTCTAACCACTTGAGCTATCGTGAGTTCGCATCCCGCTCGCGACACTAATTTTTTATCTCAACCAAAAACCTTAAATAAAAATATAATTAATAGGAATACAATTAATTAAGGTTTTTAGTCGAGATAAAAAAGTCAATGGCGCGAGCGGGATTCGAACCCACGATCTTCGGCTTGATACGCCGCTGCTCTACCACTTGAGCTATCGTGACCTCAGTCCACTCAGACACCAACTTCCCATCTCAACCACACCTTTTGAATTTTCCCTCCTTTTTGCCATTTTTGATCTCGACTAAAAACCTTAATATGATATTAATTGGTCAAGCGGACCACGAAACTAGTGAATTTAATAAGTTTAAAATGAAGTATCCTTCACTAAAGCTCTCCGTGGCCATTTCATTTGTCGCCGAGAATCAAATTGATTACATGACATTTGTAAAATGGCAAAAAGGGGGGAAAATTCTAAAGGTGTGGTTGAGATGGGAAGTTGGTGTCCGAGGATAGCTCAAGTGGTAGAGCAGCGGCGTATCTAGCCGAAGATCGTGGGTTCGAATCCCGCTCGTGCCATTGACTTTTTTTATCTTTACTAAAAACCTAAATTACTTGTAAGATATTACTTGGTCAAGAGGACCACGAAACTAGTGAAATTAATAGGAATTATTAATATGGATAATAATGACCACTAAGCAAATATTGATTAATTTCAATTAATTTTTTTTCCGCTAAGGTCTTGGTTGAGATGAAAAAGTTAGTTTTATATATTTCGTCTTCGTCTGGTAGTCTCTTGCGTATGTGTGTTGTTGATTGTTCGTAATGGTTTTCTGAGAGGTGAGTGACTTAGTTTGATATCTCGTAAATGTCGTAAATGTCCTAACTGTTCTTATGTTGTAAGTATCTGTCTTTTATTTTTGGTTATGTTTTTCTGATGTATTTGTCTCTGCATTCGCATGTCAGGGGTATATGCCATTTATGTCGATGTTTTTGCCCTAGTTTCCGATTGTATTCGCGGTATTCGGTAAGCTTTTAATGGCTAATTTGTAAAATATGTTCGTTTGTTTGTATGTTTCTTATTCCTTATCGTACACATATAATTTTTTTATGAGGCTACTGACAATAGATTCTTAACGGACCAAATGCACCGTGTGGATATTTTCAATATTTCGCCATCGCACTTCTCACATACTCCTTCGCACAAACGCACAATTGTACAACTAAACAATAAAATGTTATATAAAATATTTACACTCTAAAGATGGGGGAACACCCCAGTTTCCCTTAAAAATCATAACAGGGAACCCAAAATCCTCCTCTTTTTTTCAACGACTGTCTTTAGATCGGGTGCCATGACTACTCGCTCCCTGTAACAAGCCAAGACCTGGAATACCTCGACTAAGTGCTACTTTTCACCTACGTGGGGTTTAAATTGGTGATGGCCTCTTATTGTATATTATTTTTCCTATGTATGACAATGTTCACCATTTATTGTCTGTTTTTGTGGTTTTAAACAGTCATATTTTGTTGATCGTATTTGTTTCCTATGGTTTTAATTGTCTTTAATTCGTTTTAATATTTTTCTTTAGTCATTGGTACTGTTTTTTAATGCTGCTATTTTGTGTCGGTGGATGTGATTTGAATCGGTTTGTATGATGTTGTCAGTTTTAGTGATGTGAGATATTAGGTATAGACAATTTATACTGTTATTGTTTTCTGGTTCTTCCGTGAATTGTACGTTTTGTGTAAGGAGTTTGTCAGTAGGCGGTTTATGTTGTTGTTGATGTCTAGTCAGGTGGGTCTTCAACGTACATATGTATGTATCATTCTGTTTTGTAAGAAGTATTTCTTGTGTAAAAATATTTCTACAAGTCTGGCTATATAAAAGTTGGTTTACTCATTCCTAGTACGTCTTTTAGAGGGGATTTCTATGTTTTGAAGTTCTTAGTCACAAGTCTGTCGTCGTCTAAATTATGTACGATAGTTTTTTAATGTTCGTTGTCACATGTACACGATGATTTTATAATAATAATTATTATTTTTAGAAAAAAGAGAATGCAGTTAGCATAGCTCAATTAATACAATTCAAAACTATTTTTTTATTATTTATTCGAATTGAATGTAAAAATTTGAATAAGAGAATTTAATGTAAATCATTAAAATCGTGGTTCACTACTGTCCAAATGAAGATTTTTTTATGATAATCTCAAAAATCAACACAAAAAGGATACATTAATAAAAAAAAATTACAATTTTCTTTTGACCCAATGATAACCGTACCCTTTCTCTCTTGTTTTGTGAAATATTAAACTTAAATTATATTTGATAACTTTCAACATCATTTCTAATTATCACTTCAAAAACAAAGTGTTATTATTCAAGACGTGAGAGAGATTGAACAAAAACGGCCGCTCTAACGTAAGTACTTACAAAATTATAAATATTCTCCTGGAAAATTGTTCTTGCAATCCTTTTATAAATATGTGTAGAACATTGAAACTTATTGAAATAATATATTATTATAAATAGATTCTTTTCAATTAATTAAGGTTTTGGTTGAGATAAAAAAGTCAGTGTCACAAGCGGGATTCGAACCCACGACCTTTGGCTAGATACGCCGCTGCTCTACCACTTGAGCTATCGTGACTTCGATCCACTCGGACACTAACTTCCCATCTCGACCACACCTTTTGAATTTTCCCTCCTTTTTGCCATTTTTCAAATGTCGTGTAATCAATTTGATTCTCGGCGACAAATGAAATGACCACGGTGAGCTTTTAGTGAAGTATATATAAATCTTATTACATTTTATTAGGTTTCAACCAAAACCTTAATTAATTGAAAAGTTAATTTATTTGGTCAAGCGGACCACGAAACCTAATAAAATTATAAATAGAATTATGATAATAATCATCAAACAACTCCATCTATCACCATTATTGTTTAATAATTTTTGTTAATGATATTACCGAATGTTTTATTTTTAGACACTTTAAGCTTTTTGCAGAAGAACTCAAGGTATTAAGCCCACAAAATATACTGCAGATTGTAAATTGCTTGAGCAGAATGTCACTAATGTAGTCCAGTAGTGTGAACTAAATGATTTTTCACAAAATTAAAAATGCAAGGATAATTACATCCATTGGAAATTAAATCCTCTTAATTATAAATATAAAATCTATGATATCGAAAAATGTTTAAATAATATTGAGGACTAGGTGTTTATTTTTGACTTTTCGGTCTCCTTTAATCTGCACATTGAAATGATTATAACTAAAAGTATAAAACTTCCTTATTTTCTTTGTTGTTTCTTTGTGGTTTCTTGAAAAAAAATTCAAACGAATTTAAAATGTTAATTGTTTATTTTTTACTAACTAGAATATGCTTTAGTGCAAATGATATATACCTTGATATGTTTTGCACTTATTTATGCAACATTCAAATAGTTGTTAAAAAAAAGTGTTGTTTTTACATATGCATATTACAGATTAAAAAAATACTGCATACGTATTTTGTGGTTTTTTCATAACGTCAATCTGTTCAAGAGAAATTCAGCTGGGCTTTCCAGAAAGGACCGCTGCATACATATTTTAAAGAAATATGTGTTGATTTTATACACGTCTTGAAAATATAATGTTACATATGTACACAAAAATTGATTTTATTTTCCGTTGTAAACTAAGGTTACTCTGACAACAGTACAGCTGTGTTGGTGGTCCTTGTGTGTACAAAGTGTGTAATTTGAGGCACATGCTTGACCGCCTGGAACGTTATTATACCTAAGGAGGTCTCTTTTTCCTCTATAAATGTAAATATTAACCGGGGCTGTCGAACTTTCGGATTTTTTCCAACCAAATGGACCGATAATCGTGCTATTTTCTACACCAAGTCTACTGGGAGGCAGTTCAAAAATCAGCTCTGGAAGGATGGTGAACACTTTCTGTTCTAAGTATGATTATAAAAAAATTAAAACACTCAGATCCTAAAAGATATTTTCACGTAATCTATTCCGTATGAATGTATGTTTTGTTACAGATTTCTTTTAAAGAATTGGCTGTGTTGGTCAGTACGATGCGGTCCGACATTTCACGATCTTCAGTGTGGGTGAGAGATTTCTGTGAAGTCAAGTCCGATCTTTCTCGGTGGTTTTAATCGATTAAGTTTGAGTATTTAATTTGTTATTGTTGGTCTTTGTGATCGTTGGTTCTTCTGTAAATGGTGTGATTTTTTGTAAATTTGTGTGTTAATGAGTTTTTAGTTTTGTTATACACATTTATAAGTTTTAAAATATCCATTACAGTTAGTGGTCTGATTGATTAAATTACTTCTTTCAATTAATTAATCTTTTTATGTAAGAATGTGTGAGGTGTAGTGACCGTCAGTTAATGATTATTCGGAGATCGTGAGATCCCTGAGCCCTGAAGATGATCTCAATAAAGATCGAAACGTTGGCACGATAAAGAAAATGTTTTCCTAAAGCCACTTAGGTAATATGGTCAAATGTTTTGGTTGAAATGATAGTTGAACTGTTTCGAAAGATTGTAGGTTGAGATAGTTTTAAAGTATGTTCATTTGTCACTGTTTTGTCGTTTTCTGTGAGGCGAGTTTCGTAGTATTTTCCCTCAGATGTTATATGTTTTTTTTTATACCTCTTTGATTTTTTTGTCAGTTCGATGTTTTGCTGGTTTTTTCAATGTTCTGTCCTAAACGTTTTCCGATTGTGGTCTTCAGTATTTTGTTACCAAACTGAAAAAAAAGATTCGTTAGTTTGCGCGTTTCTTCCCGTTCTGCATGTGAGTACGTAAGCATTTGATCACACAGACTAAAAAGCGAAGATAAGAATGTGTAGACAGGGCTAGACAGGGCTCAAGCAATAGGGTTAAGATGGATCGATAGGTGCGTGTGAAACTTTTAGAATCCGGAACGGATCACTTCTTTGACAAAAGGAATTTTGAGGTCGTTATGGATAGTGAAGTTAGTGACGATTTGTCTGAGGACTTATGATTGGAAAGTTTGGATCCGCTGGACGTTGGATGGCATGGCAGATCCCCACAGTTCAACTCCGAATGTCCAGATGTCCGCAACGGTTATGCTTTTACACGACGCTCGCTGTAAGGTAAAGATCCAGGGTTCGAATTCAACGTCCCTGCATTCGAACAGACGTATTTACATATGAGCTTTTTGCAAAAACATCCAAGGCTTCATATAACCGATTAGGTTTCGTGGTCCGGTTGACCAATTAAATTCTTTTCAATTAATTAATCTTCGATCCGCTCGGACACCAACTTCCCATCTCAACCTTCAAAAATTCAAAAAGGTGAGGTTGAGATGGGAAGTTGGTGTCCGAGCGAATCGAAGACACGATAGCTCAAGTGGTAGAGCAGCGGCATATCAAGCCGAAGATCGTGGGTTCGAATCCCGCTCATAGCACTGGCTTTTTTATCTCGACCAATACCTTACTTAAAGATTAATTAATTCATAACCTTCATATAACCGTGTAGTTGAAGTACCCTCGTTAAAAAAGAAGAAAAAATGCAGTGAAGTGTTGATGGTTAATACGTATTTCCGTCCTAGCCTTCGTAGTTGTCCATGTCTTCCTTTAAATTGTTTTCTATTTAGTTCTTGCGTGAGGTATATTCCCTAGTATCTGACGTGAATGGAAGTAATCGCATTGTTGTTGCTGTATAATGGATGACAAGACTGTTTGTTCAATTCAGTTTTGTCCTCCACTCTTTGTATCTCTGATACATTCTACCCACAGGGACATCTTCTCTGTGAGCCCAGGCAAAGTCCGACCATCAACCCTGGTGCCTGGGGGTAAACAATGATGGAGGCATTATCCCAAATACCTTCCTTACCTTTCCTACCCTTTTCCTTTTCCCTGTTTCTCCCCCTCTGCTTTGGCAGAGGTTTCCTGGGTTACTGAACTCGCACCCCTCAGGCAACTCAAGCATCAGTAGGGAGTTCGTATGACCTCCCGGGTAGGCGATCAGACCCACCTTAAAAATAATTATTCAGAAATCAGAAAAGATGCGGTCTGGAGTGATGTAAGTTTCAGAAAAACATTTTCTTTATCGTGCCAACGTTTCGATCTTTATTGAGATCATCTTCAGGGCTCAAAGTGTTTGTCTTCTGTGTAATTGTGCCATTCTTGCGTGTCGTGTTGGGAATGCGGCACTCTCAACACGACACGCAAGAATGGCACAATTACACTGAAGACAAACACTTTGAGCGCTGAAGATGATCTCAATAAAGATCGAAACGTTGGCACGATAAAGAAAATGTTTTTCTGAAACTTACATCACACCAGACCGCATCTTTTCTGATTTCTGAATAATTATCGATTAACGGTCACTAATCACCACACACTTAAAAATAATACTGAACCACGGGAATGGAGTATCCAAGTGGCTCCACTAATTGAGGTTGGACTCGTGGTGGTCGTGGTTTGTAAACAAATTGAACCTTAGCTACCTTTAGTTACCTAGTTACCTTAGCTGGAGGGTACCGGCCAACCGGAGCCGGAGATAGAGTGATTTCTCTATCTCTTTGGGCGTGGTGAAAGGCATAGCCAAAAGGCTGTGCTGGAAACCACAAAACTGCCTTTATTAAGGGACATGTATGGATGTGCCCTTTTCAGGGCATTTCTGAACTTGGCTAGTATTGCACCACCTCGCTGGCCAAGGGATGTGACATTTCCATGCATGTACAATCTTCCTGGTATTCTTTCGAGATCACTAGGCGTCTGGGAAATACCCTTGGAGATAAGTCCGGACGTTAAAGATCCTCATGGGTCTCAACGCCTATGAGTAAAAATGGGAACATCTGTACCTCTGATAAGCTCAAGGTTTTATTGGATGGTTGTGCTAACTCGGATAGAGGGCAGAGTTAGATGACAAAATTGTGGTATCGTACGCGTAGGTGTTGATGATGGTATTAGAGCGTATACTGAGAAATGTCAAAGTTTGTGATTTTTTTGCGAAATCATCCAACACCTTCTAGACAACTACATAATACAAATAAATTTGATAATCTAAATAGAAAAATGTAATAAAAAATGATGTGTACTTTTTAACGTTTTTCTTTGTAAAGTTGTTCAATCTTGACGGAATTTCCTTACATAATGTAGCCATCGATTTCATCTCTCGTGACACGCCCGGTTAACAATTATTAATCTCTCATGTATCTCAGGCTATAGGATTCCGAGCATCTTAGTAAGGCGAGGTCGTTAAGGTAAATGTCAAGCTAAGTCATTCTCCTTCCAAAGACTTCATTAGAAAAAAAATTCACAAAGCAACAGCACAAAACACCAAGTACCAGAGAACATCATTGCAATGAAGGCGGTCGAATAATTAAAAAAAAAATTTTTGTTGGTTTTCAATGTAAATCTAACATAATGAATGTTTAACACAATATACATGCAAAAACTATTTGTTAAAATTTGTTCAAAATTTTCTTTGACAATTTATAATTAACTCGTTAAATTGTTTTAATGCTGTATTTTCATCCGGTATTATCTTTCTCTCTCTTTGACTCAATCGTTCCTTTATCCTTTTCTTTTTACATTCCGTCCCTAACAGGTCTTCGTCTTAATATTTAATGAATCTTTCAGGGAACGTAATTATTTACCCGTATGCTTTCTCAGCCGTTTGTAATCCGATTATAATGAAGTAAGGTTGAAGTATTTGGGCGTTTTCTCATTCAGAAACAGAAATTTAAAAGATTCATACTTTTGCCTTAGTAGCTGAAAAAGTATCGTTCATTTTCCAGTGGGCGGCAATCGACTACCAGGAATCAATTGATATTGACCTAGCTATTTAGGGTGTTTACTTGTATAAACTTGATCGGCCCAACAGAAATTTCGAAGGAAAAAGAATTCAGATTTTGTTAAAATAATGTAATTGTTTTTCCTGCCGGCATATTTTTTTGGGCGAGCCGGCAAAATTGTCGTTTCCAGCTGAAAACGTGCTACCTCATTTAATAGGAAATAAAGTGTCGAAATTAATTAATTGGGTCAGCCAATGTAAATTTATTGAAATTTAAATGATAAAACGAGCTTTTGGAAAAAATGAAATTAGAAAAATTAAATCGATTAAAACGGTTAATAAATAAATCATGATGGGGAAATTGTATGAAAGGATTTTAAATTAGGCCTTGGGTCGTCGGTGGCCGCAACGGTTTAGGCGTTGACACGGCGCTCATCACTGTAAGGTAAAGGTCCCGGGTTCGAATCCAGCGACCCCGCATTCAAATTGCTTTTTTTTTTCAAAAACACCGGCACCCTGAGGGTTTATATGATCTCTGCTGTTGCAAACCCTCGTAAAAATTTTTTTTTAAAAATTAGGCAATTATTTGCAACTCAAACTGGAGTCTAAAAAATTATCTCATATTTAATACAAAAAACAATTTAAAAAATATTAAACTTATCGGCACTATAATAATGAATAGGTTTGTAATGAAACAACTGAAGAACAGTGGGAATAAAGCACACAGCTACCGTACCAAAATTCTTGGTAAATTCACTAGTTTCGTGGTCCGCTTGACCAATTAATATATGTCAATTAATTAAGGTTTTTAGTTGAGATGAAAACCTTAATTAATTGAAATTCTTGGTAAAGTTAATGACATGGCCAAAACTATCGCGGACACAGGAGCAAGAAAATACTAGGTTGAAAAAGCATTCAACAAAGTTGAAACGACTGCACAATGGATCTATAAAACAAAATAATCTATTCTCTATTCTTAAAAATAGGAACTGACTAGATGATTTCGGATACCTCTTTACATCTTATAAAACCTCAACGGACTACAACGGAGAAGAAGAATTCAAGATAAAATTAGATAAAATGATATGGTATATGGACGTAAAACAAATGAACAAACCGGATCAGACGTTTTCTGAATAAACCCTTAATATGACGAATCAAACTCATAGATAAGAGCACTGAAGTTGCATAGATTATTTATTAGAAAACTGATGTGCGACTTTGTTTTTGTGTATTAGTTGGTAAAGTACACCTCGGTCTTTCAAGCTAAAATGTCATCGACGCTTACACCTTAGAAAATCTTAAAAGATATTACAGTGACAAAAAATCCTCATAAGATCAGATAGCCAAGCAGATATAAAATCATTAGCATGTAAACACATCGAAATTAATCAGGGAATGTACAAAAAATCATCAAAACCTGAGGAAACCAACGTCCTGATGATTTCTTGATTCACGAACACTCTGGATCAAGGAATAGTCTTGGAGAAGAAATAAGAAGAACTTGTTGGGACTGAGTCGGTCGTCATGGAAATTTGATATCGCCTGTAAAAAATTAAATATGTCAATCTGTAGACATATTTAAGGTTGGTTTGCCCTGCTGATGACCTTAGAATAGGTCGAAAGCTTGGCAGTAACAACTGAATTTGCCTACTTCTTCAAAACCATACCTTGACTTAGAGTGTTTTTGAGTGAAACAGTGGTCGATATTTCTAATAGTGAAAACGGAAGCTTCATAACATACCTTGGTTACCAGGAAATAAAGGAGTTTTGGGTAATAGAAAAAAACCCCCAACTTTCAGATGATTGTAAGACCATAAATAGGACCTGAATACTTTGGATGACAAAGACAAACGTAGAATTCTTCATCTCAGAAAGGATTCAACAAGAAAAGACTAAAGGAGAAGTGGATAAAATCTAGAAGTGTTAGACACAATGAGCTTACATTACAACCTGTGTACTGTATGATTACACTATTAATGATTTAAAAAGAAAATAGAATTTAACCACTAAACGAAAGAGTAACCATCTGAAAGCCTCAGGAAACACAGTTGAAAAAGTAAAGAGTAAGTTATTAAATATTAATATTTATACACAAATGAAAATGTACAACTAACCAAAAGGAATATTTAAAATAACACTAGGTTATTAAAAAATTCTTTGAAGAAGAAAACAGTTTAAAGCCGGAGTAGATTTTAAGATGTTTCATTTTACTGTTTGTTTATACCATTTATCTCCCTGTTTACATTGGCTAATTCTTTATTCAATTTAGCGCCCTTACAGCCTAAAAGTGAGAATATACTATGTAAAAATATTCTAATTCTTTCTCATCCTCAGGGAAAAAAGGATTAAATGTTGAGGAGGCAGCTCAAGTACACAAAATGAATCACATTGGTTTAGATATCTTCGAAAATTTTTTATCCAAAATCAACAGGACCTTTTTTAAGTGCATAAATCTTCAATATAACTGTGTTTGAAAGAATAAATAGCTTCTCAAATTCTATAATTTTATCGTTTTACTACTTTCTGCTTTTTTGATAAGATTATATATGTTCAGATCACGTTATAAAATTCGACGTCTTTACAAGTGACTTATTTTTTTATTCGATTTTTTCTGATTTATGTTTTGCTCCAGATTATAAATGTCGCATAGAAAACCTTCTTGGTCCAAGAAATCAGAAGTTTTCATAATTTATTGTGTAGCGGTGCTTCTTGGATTCTTGTTTGATTAACACAAGGATTAAAACGAACTTAATATCAAACTATTTTTATAAAAAATGTATTTAGTAGAAATGTCTATGTTAAAAAATTATTTCTTCAGTTAACCAACATCTTCACACTTCGATGTCAACAGGTAACATGATATGAAACACCATCCGCAAGGAAATAATTATTTGAAAAAATATGCGTATATATAAATTTTCAGAAACCAACTGAATTATAGAAACTTAACTGTATGGATAATTTATTTTTATACTTCGCCAAAATTATTCTTAATAAAATTAGTTTATACTAATTTACTAACTGAAAAAAAAGCATTCTCCACAAATCAAGGCGTTGGTTATACCATCACGCAACGCTTTGTGTTGCAGAATGGTAGATTCGAACGCCGTACATCTTTGAATGCAAACCTTCATAATTTGATTAATAAAAATATATGTGATTTACTGGAGTTACTGGGTCCCCAGTGTTTCTTTCGAAAAGCAATTTTAAGCTTTCTCAATTTTATTGGAATTTATAATGAGATTTAGGCCTTTTCCCAAATTGAATGTTTGCCTGCTAATGTTTGAATGAGAGTTGTGTGTGCAAGATTTCTTTTTTTCTGGAATTTCTGAAAACAAAAGTGTTATTGTGTTTTGTTTCTTATTATTGTTATGTAGAATTAGTTTATTTATCATATTTGAATGGAAGAATAAAATGATAAGGATGAGCCTATACTCATGCTGAGACTGTTGCTAGTTTGACTCCATTATTATTATTATTTATTAGCCATACAAGCCTATGGGAAATGTTTAAATTTTGGAACAAAAATTCAGAATTCTAATTTAAAAAAGAAACTAAAATAAATTTTATATGTAATTTAAAATGGGATTTTTGCATACATTTGGCCTTCCAAATTAAGAATTTTAAAAAGATAAATTAAAGCTTGGATGGCAATAGGATAAATTAGTTTACGAGTGAATGTTTGGAGTCAGAGCAGAGACTCAGAAGAGATATAGCTAACCTAAGATAGAAGGTTTGGATGTTAGGGCGTGAAATGACCTTAGCCGTTAAAATGCCCTTAAAAATTAATAACATTAATAATATTAATTAATATAATTAATAACAACAATAAAAAATTTCTAATAATAGAATAAAATAAAATATATAAATAAAATAAATAACTAATTTTATACACTGCAAAATAATAACCTCTCTGATTATAAATTATTGTAAATGGTTAACAAAAGTACAAATTTACCGAAATAACATAAATAACTAAACAAAAACTAATATAATGAATTAGTTAAATGCCATAAAACCTAGAAAAAATATACAAGTAAAAAGAAATAAGGATAAACAAGAATAAAAGTAAGAAGAGAAATAGTATTTAGAGTTTACACTTAAGAATAAAAAAAGAACTAAAAATAATAATAACCTCGAATAATAGAGGAAAAACAATGTTATCCGTCAATATAATCTTTCCTATATATCCAGGCTGCCTTGCTGTATTCCACTAATGCAGCCCAATTGGATCCATCCAACAACATTAAAAAAAAATTTCTCGTAAGTACACTGCACCCGAAGAATAATGTTCTATATTCAGAAAGAATAGGCCAAACCGCTATAAATAAAAAATGTCCTCCCTTGCTTTCAGGTTAGAAAGACGACATTCTTCTCGTTAAGAAGCTTGGTACGGTTTGTAGTTCAGGCTAAGCAACTCGTCGCTTAACTTCACCATCTGATGAATCGAGGATCTAAATTTTGCTTGTTTTTTTCAGTTAAACTTGCACACTTTACGTTCGGATTTAGATTCCTGTATAGTGTGTAAGTTGGGACGTCATGGTTCTTGCCACAAACTCCTCTCTTAGGGATTCTCTAACCGATATAATTAACGAGTTGAGGTTGGTTTTAAGTGGGCGAGTGTCACAGAAATCAAAATTAGGGTCAAGTATAACGTTGGAATCATCATGGTTAAGAGCTAGTGTCTTCCATTCAAATACCCAAAATAGCCCTTTTTTTCCACATTTCACACGCCATGATCTTTGGAAGCCTGTGGGATAGTAAACCTATAACTCTCGTCATGTATTTAAAGTGCGAATTTAAAATAAAAACAAATATTGAGCCCAGTTCAGTTCCTAATATCATTATATAAGTTGGAGAGAAACAGGGAAGGTAAAATAATTTTTGTTTTCCACCTCTAGGAAATATGTAAAACCCCACACCTGAGAAGCGCAACAGAGAATCGATCGAGAAACTGAGTTAAACACTTGTAATTTAACATTTAAAGGAACTGACGGGTGTGGTATCCAATGTATATATATATATATATATATATATATATATATGTATACTATAACAATATGTATATACTACACTGGTTGTGGTAAGCTGCCTGTTGAATAAATAATAAACAACCTTCACTAAGACTGTCCAACTCACTGTTACAGTTAGAGAAGGGTAAAATAAGAGAAGTGATATAACTACCGTGTCACTGTCATCTGAGAAAATATCAGGATAACGTGGGTTATTCCTTGAGTCCGCAATGAGGAGGACGAAACAGCCACCCATATTATCTTCAAATGAGAAGCAATCGCTCAATGGATAACCTGGGATACAAAGAAAAACCAGAGAAAAGAATTGCATCAACGACAGTCCATGACCTAGCAATCCTTAGGAAAAGGATCGAGTCGATTGCCCTGAACTAAGGAACTGCTTTCTCGTATACTCGGTCCTCCTTAAAAAGACAATGAGGATCTTTAACGTCCGCACCTAGCCTATTCGGCCTTATCGGACGTTTTGATTATGAAGATGAGAGCTGATGCACCTCCGCATACGACAGAAGGGTGTTACTGCCGCAGCATTGGTGAGCGGCAGCTCAGCCCCGAGGGGCCAAGACAACCTCGTTCCCCGCTTGCCCATTCCGAGTGGTCAGGTCCGCATTAAGCATCGAACCGCCGCAAAGGGCTACCTAAGCCGAAATTCATCAGCCTGGTCTCCCGCGCGCTCCCTAGAGAGAGAAGGAACTCTATCTCGCAGAGTATTGGGGCTTCCCCAGCGTAGAAACTATCGGATCCGCCACGGCCGCGGTTTTGTTTAAAGAGGAATTGCAAACCACCCCCTAGAGGAGCCGCCTACAATAAAAGCCTCCAAGCTCGAGCTCAGCCTACACCTGCGTGCAAAGCATACTCGAATAGGAGCAACCGATTCACTAATCATTTCCATCCGCCACTACTCACGGATTCGAGGGACTCTTTCAGCGTAATCATGGCGTCCTCAACGCTTATACGCTTCGGTCTAATCCGCCGAATCCTGTGAGGTTGGGTGTATAACGATGGTCATACGCAAGTTTCATGCAAAGGTCACAGATAAAAGACATCCTCTTATCTAAGTTCCCGCCATGGGCGTCACAACGAACCACTATATTCAATTCCTACTGTAACAGGGGCTGAACCTTGGAAAATTTCTGTTACTCCGTAGTACAGATGGTTATGCACCCTCCACCGTCTATGCAGATCTGGTACCCTAACCCTCGTGTGCCTCTGATAAGGCACCCGCCGCCCCATGCCGACACGAGTACAGCTTGTGCTTTAGAGAGGTTGCCACGCCCTCAGGGCTGCACAATTATTTTGCGCCCGGACACCCCCTTGTAGCCAAGGGTAACTCAGGCAACTCAAGCATCAGTAGGGAGTTCGTATGACCTCCCGGGTAGGCGATCAGACCCACCTTAAAAATAATTATTCAGAAATCAGAAAAGATGCGGTCTGGTGTGATGTAGGTTTCAGAAAAACGTTTTCTTTATCGTCCCAACGTTTCAATCTTTATTGAGATCATCTTCAGGGCTCAAAGTGTTTGTCTTCTGTGTAATTGTGCCACGCCTGTGAGAGGACTCTCAACACGACACGCAAAAATGCACAATTACACAGAAGACAAACACTTTGAGCCCTGAAGATGATCTCAATAAAGATCGAAACGTTGGCACGATAAAGAAAATGTTTTTCTGAAACCTACATCACACCAGACCGCATCTCACGATTTCTGAATAATCATTATTATATTCATCATATAAATATGTTGTTTTTCATTCTGCAAACCCAGGGGCTTAAAAATATACTTACACGTTTGGAATGTTTCTGTATCTCTCAAACGTGGAAGTTAGGAAAGTTTGGGATGAATCTGTCGCTCGAAAATGGTTTCTTATACCTGCGAGGAAGAATCTGTCTGTCCCCTTTTCATTTATCAAGTTTTAAACTTGATTTCAGGAAAAGGAACACAACTTATCATACAATATAACTAAGTTTACGATTTAAAAATAAATGAATAAACTCTAGGTAGTTGAAGTAAAAACCTTTTTATCAAAACCAAATAGTAGTTTGTATTTATGGAAAATATATTAGTAACGCAACGTTAAAAACGTGTTGATAGTTATTTCAAAAATTGAAACTGTCTATTGCAAGCATTTTGGGACAATATTAGTTTGTTAAACAAGAGCGACTTTGTAACACAGTTAAAACACACACGATACTCGTTTAACAAAGACACGGTCTGCCCTGTTCCGGTTAACTTGATTTCACGGAAATTGCCTTTGCGGGTTGCCAGGTTCTTCGGAAAGTTCTTAAATTCGCACTATCGATAATTTGAAAACTGCGATGTTACGGTTGGAACGGTTTATTTAAAACAATTCTGCGTCGTTAAGTCAGTGTATTTATTTTAGACCCGACGGCGAGTAAGGTCTCAGAATTTTTTGTTTATCCCTCTCGACCACTTACCGCGGATGTAAGAAATATATAAAGTTATAACATTGCCTTGGTTACGCTACGGTATTGACCAGGGCGATATTTACCCCTTTGTCGACCCGGCATGCGAGTTCTATCAGCCAGATTGGTTCAACAGGGTCAAATGAAACACATAAAAGGAAAACCACCAACGAATTGCAAAAACACGGTCCGCCCGTTTTAAAAGTCAATATCATCCAAACCGCGTGATTAGAGAGACGGACGGATGCCTTTGAATTGCCACTCCTCAAACGTTCACCGGATAATGACGACCCTATTGCCAAATTGGGATTGTGATACACCTGTGTATGTTAGCCTGGTTTACAGATTAAGGCAATATTTGTATACATAATACAACATGATTACAATAGCTTAATGATCTGTTTAGTGTTTATCATTATTACTGGATTTTGCGGTCTTAATTAATTGAATGAATAAAAATCGCTCTTTTTCTAAACAAGAGCGCATAAATAAATCATATTCATATAAATAACACGAAATTAAATACACTGACAGGCACAAAATTCCCCCCCACTTGAAATATAACATGATCTGTATACATTTATTCATATTAATCAAAGTTTCACGTCTTTTAACGTTTAATAATTGAGTCTTTATCTGAAAAAGTAAAAAAAACGAAAAGGAAATTGCCAAGGAAAATGGAAACAAATTTTTTAAAAATTAAAAAAAGACGGACAGATAAAATTTGTTTTAATTTTGTTTTAGATTTTTAATTACCATTTCAATATCGCGTATTTCCTTCTCTTGCCTTAATTACATCTCGAAGACAGCCTCGGCATAATTTTTACCAGTCTGGAAATGTATCTTTGCTGGAGCTCTCTGGGTTAGGCCATTCTTCACAAAGAGAGCTTTCAAGATGGTGGAGTGTATCAGGAAGTGATGGACGTGCTGTTATTCGTCTTTTGAGGTTATCCCATAAATGTTCGATGTGGTTCAAGTCTGGAGAACGGGCTGGACAGGCTAACACCATCATGTTATGCTGTTGAAGCTACGTTTGTACTAAGTTTCATCGAGGATAGGCAACGCATGATGTTCCAAAATTGCATCCACATAGCGATTGGCCGTCAAAGACCCTCCACTAACAACCACCAACTCTGTGTGACTCTCCATTAAAATTCCCGCTCACACGATCATTGAGCTACGTTGAAAAGGTTGGCACTAGGAAAAATTGCAGTCATCGTACCTTTCATTTTGCCTTCTCCACATTTTTTCACGCCCATCTGGAGTTCGTAGAGCAAATCTTTACTCATCTGTAAAAAGTACATCAGACCAATCGTCCAAAGACCAATGGTTGGTTTTTCTTAAGCAAATGCGAACCGTGTAATTCTAAGTGTTTTGGTCAATTCTGGTCCTCATACTGGGCGAAAAGCCATCAGGCCATACTGACATAATCGTCTTCGAACAGTGCGTTCAGAAATTTGGACACTTCAAACTTCCTGGAGTTGATGAATCACTTGAGCAATAGTAAGGGACAGGTTTCGCAAAATTCTCAAAGTCAAAAACATCATTGGTCATATTGTGGTTCTGTTACCATAGGGCGTCCAGAACCGGGCCCTTCTATGGTAGGACCCAGTTTCTTGAAAACATCTAATGGCATCTCGCAATGTTTCGTAGAGAACTCCGATGTCAATAGCAGCAATACCTGATGGAACGTCCATCATCGATAAGTGCCACACCACGCGCATCATCCTCAACACTAGCGTTTTTAAGTTTAAAAATTTAAATTAAGAAAACAAAGATGAAAACTAACAGTTTATTGCTCCGGAATTCAAATGAGACTGAATAAAGATTTTAAATTCCGTAAAAATTAAACATTGAAAAATCCTTTATCCTTGTTTTGGATTAAGGATTAAGTGTGTTTATCTCTAATTGATATTCCCAATTTAAAACAGCATAAAGAAATATTTACTGATAAAAACAATGTGACAAATTTTTTTTTCTATTTTTATTACAATCTGTAATTATTATTTACAATATGTAATTTGCGGATACATGAACTTATATACAACTATTTACATTGAGGGGAGAAAATAATCAATGTTATCCTCCCTCTTCACTTTGTTTATGTTTTGTTTTTTTATAGTTTAATCGGAAAGGAGGTCGCGGGGCCATTTCCTCTTAATATGCCTTATGGGGTTGTAGGGATGGGTTCTATCGGACAGGGCTTAGGCAAGACTATTTGGATGGTGGGAGAGTTTTCTGTGAAACTTGGTAAATTTTTGGGGAATAAATTTTTGGATATAAGGAATTTGAGGGTCGTTGTGGATGCATTTGAGACATAATAAGGAGCATTTACAATGGATCTGAGGACTTTAGATTGATAGGATTGGAGACGTTGGATATTGGAAGGTTTAGCGGTTCCCCCAGTCTATTCCGTACGTCCAAATCGGTTGTAGTAGTGTTTTGTAAATTGTAAGTTTGTTTTTTGTCGATAGTTTAGACTGTCGTTCTATGAGTCTGTGCAGTAGACCATACCGTCTGTTTAGGTTTTGTCGTGTCAGTCGTGTATTTTGATTCCACGTTAGTCGTGAGTGTAGGTGGAACCCAAGGTAGCGAACGCAGTCGGATTTGGGGATAGGAACGTTGTTGTAGTATATCGTGAGAGGAGGTTTGCTTCGGAGTGTAAATGTGACATGGACGCCTCTTGCTTTCCTTTATCTTCATTTTCCATTGTCTACACCAATCTGCTATACATGAGATATGTTCCTGCAGATCTTCCGAAGCAACCGCAGGATCGGAATTGGAGGATAGTACAGCTGTATCAACGGCGAAGGATGCAAGTAGGGTGTAGGTTTAGTGGGAATATCTGCAGTATAAAGCAATGTATAAAGCAGTATGTCACAAATTAAAGGCAGAATTTTCTTTTATCGAGAAAATAAAAAAAAATTTGCCTGTTCGTACAACTACAAATATGGTATCAAATAAATATTTTCGATTTATGCGATGTTGTGTCGTTTGAGTTATTTGTAGACACACCCCGTCCCTCATGAGAAGGTCTCGGGGCCCCTTTCGCTTCAATGGTCTTGGAGTATTTTCTAGTAGGGTTAGAAGCGATGTAACATGACGTAGATTATTTGGATGGTTAGTAATTGATGGAATTTTTTATATCGGGTTTTGATGAGGTCGTGTTGGTTGTTTATGATTTGAAACATAAAAAGGAAAATTTTAGATCGGCTTGTTTGGAGACGTTTTTGGAATTAGAATGCTTCATTCAATTCATAACCGTATGTCGAGAGAGGTCTTATCTTTTAAGTTAAAAGTTTGTTTCGGGGGCATCGGTGGCCGCAACGGGTTAGGCGTTGACACGGCGCTCATCACTGTACGGTGAAGGTCCCGGGTTCGAATCCAGAAACCCGACATACTTACAAATGGACTTTTTTTCAAAAACATCGGCACCCTGAGGGTTTATATGACCTCTACTGTTGCGAACCCTCGTTTAAAAAAAGAAAAAAAAGTGTTTCCATGTCTAATTTTGATCGTGAGTCAAGTAGTCTGTTTAATAATTTATAACGCCTGTTTGTTTCTTGTATTTTCAATCTTGTGAGGGGATTCCCAGTCTGGTTTATCTATGAAAAGTACGTAAAAACGCACAAGTTTAGTGGTAAGCAAGTTCTAACTGGGAGGCAGATAAATTTATTTAGGTTAAAATTTATCTATATGCTCGTTTTCGTTCTACATTTTGTGAGCCATACTGTTAATTGAGGGGTCCGAATGACGTGCAAAAATCGCCTTATCAACAGGGAATGTACGTGTTGAAATGTTAACATGTGCAGAGGATTGCTGTGTGTATTGAACAAAAATGCGCTAAGTATGCTTCCCTGAGGAAAACCCGGCCTAATGCGTACATAAGGTGAAAATTCAGCTCAGGGACGGACTCGGCAAAATAGGTCCGTCAGATATGATCCCAGCATGAGATAGTACGCTTGAGGGGAGAGCGTTCTTTATTTTTCAAAGCAAACCCGAGTGCCAGACTCGATCGAAGGCCTGTTCTAAATCAAGAAAGACACCCAAGCAATGTTGTTTTTGTTCAAGGGAAATGAGCGGAATCCAAACTGATGATCGGGTGTAATATTAAAATTTTCAATTATCGGTAAAACTCTTTGGAGGACTCCCATCATTGAAAATGAAATAATCTCATAATCAAGTTTGATGTTTGATCTGATTTCTTAAAAAAAAGACAAAGATTCTTAACTCTAAAGAATTCTCATCATAGGCAGATATCTCACAACGGTTTTGCATTTAGAGTTATCTGATAAAGTATGCTTTAACCAAAGGCTCAGCTATAGAATAAACTCGGTATAATGTTTGACAGAAATCATATATTTTATTGTTTAAATACTTTCATACAAAACACATTAAATTAATAAATAACGTTTGTGATGTTTAGTGACCGTTAGTCAATGATTATTCGGAGATCGAGAGATGCGGTCTGGTGTGACGTAGGTTTTAGAAAAACATTTTCTTTATCGTGCCAACGTTTCGACCTTTATTGAGATCATCTTCAGGGCCTGGGATTTATAAACATTGTTTGAATTGTAGAATACATGTAGGATGGAATTATTTAAATATATAATTCATTCAAATTAACTTTTTTTAATCTAAAATTTTCTAGCATTGTATAAATTCATAATTTTTTTTCCACATCCTACATGTATCTGTAAAATTCAAACAATGTTTATAAATCCCAGGCCCTGAAGATGATCTCAATAAAGATCGAAACTTTGGCACGATAAAGAAAATGTTTTTCTAAAACCTACGTCACACCAGACCGCATCTCACGATCTCAATAAAGATCGAAACGTTGGCACGATGAAGAAAATATTTGTCTAAAACCGACGTTACACCAGAACGCATCTCCCGATCTCCGAATAATTAATAAATAACTAAACGCAGGCTTTCATATTAGTAATTACACGTTATTACTTCGTATATTCAGTACTTGAAAACATGTCATTAACGAATTCTTTACAAAAAAGGTAAATGTTAATGTGAAATAAAAATAAATACAAATATTCCTCACAAACTAGTTCAATCATAGTTGAACATTTATCTAAAATTTTGTGAAGTTAATTTTCTCTCAAAATGTTTTGAGCGATGAGGCAAGCATGCCTATTTGCATAATTTGTTGGTAATATGACACCCTGTTCATGAGTTTCTGATGGGCAGGGACGTTTGTAAATATATGTTTATCCTCCTCGCCGTCTACTTCCACAAAACAAAATCTCGCAAATCAAAAAAAATCTCGTCTGTCATTTCTTGAAACACCTTCACTACATGCAACAATTTTTCACGTCTTGGATTTTTTCTATTAAAAAAATTAGTAAGAAACATTACAAAGTGTATGATTTTTTGTTAAGGAAAAAAATCGACCTTCGGAAAAAAATCCTCGGATAAAATTGTATGTCTAAGCTAAAAGAGGGAAAAACGAACCCGGGCTCTACCTGTATCGGCAATTTTTACAATTAAAAATATGCTGATGACTAAAAAAATGAAACCCATGGGCCATCATTATCTCTGAAAATGAAAAAGTCATCATTGTTATTTGACATAATAACCCTGGAACAACAAAAAAAACTGCCCCCATTAATGTAAAAACTGACTGAAATTGCTGAAATTTATCCTTGTGCTGAGTTATATAAGTTTATTCAATAAAAAGCAATTTAAAGTGAAAATAAGTAAGAGTTTAAGCCAATAGCTAGAACCTAATATAAGACTTTTATTTGTGTTGCATTGAGGAAATAAGGAAATAGACATGAGAAAAGGGACCCTCTTATAAGAGTTAGAAAAAACTGTCTATCGAGAAACTTCGGTCGGTTTAAAAACTCTTCAAAGACATAATATAATAAAAGTTCTTCAAAGACAGAGTTAAATAGTTATGAATTCATTTCGTCACAGGTGTTTACTAATTGTACATTTAAGAGCAATTAGTTATTTAAGAGGAAAGGCATTGCTTTAAAAATCATTTATCATTTTTATCATACTTCGTCAAAATCATATAAGTATAATTGTGGTTTAATGCACGGATCCAAAATGAAACATGGATGGGGGCAGGAGTCAAAGAAAAAATTTTGGCATAGCAAAACCTCTAGGCTCTTTATCAATTTTCCAAGCAGAAATTCATGCCAACTGACAGCCAAGCAGCACTGAAGAATTTAGACTTTAGACCTGTTCTGGGAATACTTAATATATCTCCAACTCCTGGGAAAACGATGTAAACAATCAAACATCAATATTTCAACGACAAGCAAAAATTTACCTCTTTCCCAGCAAGCAGGAAATAAGGAAAATGCTACTGGCCATTGCCTATTTAATTACCACCTTAAAAAATAAAAAACTTGAGACAGAAACTTGCCGACTCTGCCTTGAAACACCAGAGACAACGGAACATGGATTATGAAACTGGAAAGCGTAGACCGGAGAGGTCAGCCACTTCGGAAAGGACACTACAGCTTAGTGTAACAAACAGAAGTGCTCAAGACTACCTTACGGGTAGTCCAATTTCTGAGGTATAAAATAAAGAAAAGTCTTATCACAATAGATCTTTTAGGTCGTTTTTTCACTTTTCCATACTAAAACGCTATATTTTTTATGAAACGTCCTGAACGTACTTGATTATTCATTTCACTGGTAAAAAAAGATTTCTTGAAAAAAGTGATTTGTCAAAATCTCTAAAACATTTATGAGAAATTTATAAGAAAAGTAAGATCTTCTAGGTTGATTAGAAGAAACAGAGACTATAACTTCAGGAAAAAAATGCTATAATGTCCAAGAAATTAATATGTGTCTGTCATAATACAATAAAATTTCATGTTGATGAAGTCTTCTGAAAACTACTGGATAATTGGTTCACAAACCGAACGATTTCTTGGAACGACATTCTCCTGATCGTCAGAATTTTCTTGAAATTAATATACATCTGGCATTTACAAAAAAAATCGATTCATTTCTTTTCTTCGTTGTTTATGAAATTCTAGAAACTCTTGATAATTGGTTTGATTGCTAAAAAAAACCTACGATTTGCCCTTGAAACGCCTTCCAACCTGCAAGAAATTCCTAGAAATCAAAGGTATCTAACATATCACAAGAAAACGATGAGGTACCAGTAACTTCGGGGGAAAATAGCCGTTTTTGATCATTCCGGTAGGCCTACAATCGCTGCTATCAATCGTACGGGTAGTCCAATTTCTGGGGTATAAAATAAAGAAGAGCCATATCACAATAGATCTTTTAGGTCATTTTTTATTTTCCAAACTAAAAAGATATATTTTTTAGGAAACGTCCAGAACGTACTTGATTATTCATTTCACTGGTAAAAAAAAAGATTTATTGAAAAAAGTGATTTGTCAAAATCTCTAAAACATTTACGAGAAATTTATAAGAAAAGATCTTCTAGGTTGATTAGAAGAAACAGAGACTATAGTCACCAGTAGCTCCAGAAAAAAATTGATAATGTCACATATAATGTCCAAGAAATTAATGTCTGTCATAATACAAGAAAATTTCATGTTTATGAAATCTTCTGTAAACTATTGGATAATTGGTTAACAAACCCGATTTCCTGGAACGACATTCTCCTGATCTGTCAGAATTTTCTAGAAATTAATATAAATCTGTCATATTACAAAAACCCGACTCATTTCTTGCTAAAAATCTTCGTTGTTTATGTAATTCTAGAAACTACTTGATAATTGGTTTAATTTCTAAATACAATTAACGATTTGCCTTGAAAAGTCTTCCAACCTGCAAGGATTTCCCAGAAGAAAACGGTGAGGTACCAGTAACCTCGGGGGGAAATAGCCGTTTTTGATTATTTTGGTATGCCTATAATCGCTGCTGTCAATCGTTAGGTTATCTTGCCATCTTCAGTGGTATACGAAGTGCTCAACTACCTTACGGGTAGTCTATTTTCTGGGGTTTAAAATGAAGAAAAGTCATATCATAATAGATCTTTTAGGTCATTTTTTATTTTCCATACTAAAAAGCTATATTTTTTATGAAACGTCCAGAATGTACTTGATTATTCATTTCACTAGTAAAAAAAATATTTCTTGAAAAAAGTGATTTGTCAAAATCTCTAAAACATTTATGAGAAATTTATAAGAAAAGATCTTCTAGGTTGATTAGAAGAAACTGAGACTATACCTCCAGAAAAAAAATAATATGCTATAATGTCCAAGAAATTAATATGTGTCTGTCATAATACAAGAAAATGTCATGTTTATGAAGTCTTCCGGAAACTACTGGATAATTGGTTCACTAACCCAACGATTTCTTGGAACGACATTCTCCTGATCTGCCATAATTTACTAGAAATTAATATAAATCTGTCATATTACAAAAACTTAGATTCATTTCTTTCTATAAATCTTCGTTGTTTATGAAATTCTAGAAACTATTTGATAATTGATTCAGTTTCTAAAATAACCAACGATTTGCCTTGAAAAGTCTTCCAACCTGCAAGAATTTCCTAGAAATCAAAGGTATCTAACATATCACAAGAAAACTGTGAGGTACCAGTAACTTCGGGGGAAAATAGCCGTTTTTGATCATTCCGGTCTGTCTATAATCGCTGCTGTCATTCGTTAAGGTATCTTGCAATTTTCAGTGGTATATGAAGCACACATTAAAAAGAAACTCACGATAAAGCATACCTTCCCATCATTGAAACTGAAATGACCAAACTACAAATTCATCACTCATCAAAACCAAAGAGAAATTTTCACAACTAGGTCAATTTTATTAAATCATTACAAAACCATGTTTCAAAACGCCTTCTTAGCTTACTAGGCACAACTTTTTGAAAGATTTCCTTGCTGACACCCAGTAAAAGTCCTGATTTTTACCAACCATCTTCGAGAGAAGATGATATCTCCGTTGATAATTCAATAATCGTAACGGTAGGAGTAACGCTTAATCGATTTTAAAATTCAAGAGCTAAAAATCTTTAATTAATTTTTTAAAAAAACTGAACAAAAAGATAATGGTGTATCTTTTGTTTCATACGTTATCCATCTTCTGTTCTTAACCTACAGAAAAATAAAGAATATATCAACCAGCTTTGAGGGTTTCAAAATTGCGTAAAACAAAGCGAAGTACCTCTATATGGGCTTTGAAATGGAAAGCACATGTCAAAATAAAATTGGAAAAGCCCATCTTAAATTTTAGGATAGGCAAAAAGGCAGGGGGGGTTTTATTACCCGGGGATAGCAAACCTTTTCTTTACCAACAGAAGTTAATGGCTAAGTGAACTTACGATATTTCAACTGTTGATCAACCAAAGAACACAACGGATACGAAATAGCAAACTGAAGAGTAATCAATGAGCACTTGTATGTTAAAGAATAAAATCTCAACGTGGAAATCAAGGAAATTAATCATAGACCGACCGGCAATAGCTTATATACCACGACAACATTGAAGCAGAAAACTATTAACTGCAGAAAGTCCCATTATTTATTAATTTTATTTGCAATTCGGTCCTTAGCCTATTTTCGATGTTTTAGTCTATTAGACTAAAATTTCAATTAGTAAGTTTATACACAACGTGGAATTTTTTGTTTAAACAAATGTAATCAGATTAATTGAAATTCACGAATCAACTTAAATGAAGATTTTGAAAGATCGATAAAGGATTTCATTGAATTTCTCTGGTTTGAATGATGGCGAACTTTCCATTGTTGAAACATCACTGTATAAACTTTCCATTACACTATGAGAAATTTAGACAATGTTATTATAACAGGGATGATTATTTCACAGGGAAGTATAATTAATTAATCAACACGCTTTTGCTTTTGACGATTTCCAAAGAGTGGGCGTTTTCACACAATTCATTAAATATAAATGGGCAGAAAATTAGGATTATTTATCTTTCCTATAGGTACTGTTATATTTTTTACGTTTTAAACATCAATTAATACATTATTGATAAATTATACTCTCGTTTACACGATTTTATAATACTACTTTTTTATCACCAGTGCCCCTTGATTTTTTTTTCTATTTATCGAGTGTATGGAATTGGACATTGGAGTTATTTATTGGAAAACCTTATAGGGATGGGCAAAACCGAGAGGAAGCCCAATATTTAATAAATATTTTAGACCCCTTTTGATCGTGGTTTGTATAAAATTGAAATTATCGATGTTATTAATAGCAGATTTTAAACCTTAAAATTTATTCTCGTGACTCGACGAGGAGGTAAATTTCACTTCAATCTCATCCGTTTGAAACATCAACACACGTTTTTTTATTGGTTATAAAACATAATCAAAAGCATAAACACTAAATCAACTCCTATGAACTTCAAACGAACTTAATCAATTTAGTTAAACCTAATTAACTACTAAAGCTTAAACCAATTTACTGAGGACAGAGTTGGGGAGTTCATGTGTTGACAACCATCAAACTTTCTATCGACAAAACATGCTATTAATTATTGTACAATATATTTCGAGGAAGAAACAAACAACAACGTGAGTGCGATGGCAATATTAGCATTGGTAAAAATGTACATAAGCAAAGAAAAGATTTCCAATAGAGTAACCTTGTAAGTTTAGGAAATGAATTTATAATAGTGGTTTTGTTATTTTCAAAGTTTCTTCTTGAAAAATGAGAAAACAAAATGAAACAATAACGGATTATGAATATGTACATATCCATAAGTGTCTTATTCCAGTGTACTTTACCCTTAGAATTTCTATTTATCATTTTAAACGTTGCTTCATTAAAGTTCAACCACAAGAATAATTTTTTAATAAAGAATAAACGAGATATTAAAGTATAAGATAGTTGCATAAGACTTCTCTACAGTTTGAAACTGAAACATAAAATTTGTACGAAATAATTTCGGGCGTCCAATCAATTTTCCTTTAAACGGGATTATTAAAGTGCTGTTTTTGACAGATAAAGAATACAAAAAAAATATCAGAGTAGAAAACCATCACTGTCGGTAATTTAATTTGACAATTCAATCAATTGATGACAAATCAACAACTTGATTCCCTTTATAAGGCGAGAGTAATTGTTTGAAAGCCGTTTTTCTCCGAAAAAGAATTTCACACAATTTCAAATTGATTGGATCTCTCTCATCTGAGGAAATGTTACAAACTTAAAAGTCTATATATAATTGAGTTTTTTTTTTTTAAATAGAGTGCGAATTAAACTTGTTCCGGCCGACTAGGGCGGGAACAATCATTGGCGGAAGTCTCTCCCGGGTGCATTGTCCGCCTCATCTCGCTTCGGAAGATACGATTGTCGAATGGTGAGAGGGGGGTCTTTCAGGGCTGTTTTTAACTTGTCGGTCCCAGTTGCCGGCTCCTCCATTCAGCCATAAACCGCGCATTATACAGCGGGACAAATTTCCTTCTCTCTTTTTTTTCCTTCTCAGGGAAAGGAAAAGTTTAATTAACTTCAAAAAAGAACTGCCCTGTTAGGACAGATCTAGGTATCTGTGTAGTATTTGAATTTTTTACAAGGGTGATAAAACGTTAATTAAATCCGATCCTGCAGCAATTGTAAGTTTTTTTTGGTTTAGAACTATTTTCCGTTTGACAACTGCATTTTGTAATTAGATCTGTATCTCTCTTTCTCTCACTCTCTTTGTCTATCATATTCTTCTGTATCTCTCTCTCTTTCTCTCTTTCTCATTCCTCCCCTTGTTTCTTACTTCTTCAGAAATCGTGAGATGCGGTCTGGTGTGATGTAGGTTTCAAAAAAACATTTTCTTTATTGTGCCAACGTTTCAATCTTTATTAAGATCATCTTCAGGGCTCGAAGTGTTTGTCTTCTGTGTAATTGTGCCATTCTTTCGTGTCGTGTTGAGAGTGCCGGAGAAAGAAAGAAAGTGTTGTTTCTTACGTCCGAATCTAGGACCCGAACCCTTCTGTGGCATAGGAATCCACACTATTAACGAATATCTCAGACAGAAGGACAAAAAGAAAATGAGTGAACTTTGGAATTCACTTATTGGACATAGACAATCCAAGCATCTTCTAACCAATTTTGGCAAGAAAGAAATCACAGAATGTGGGGAAGCAGGAACAGGATTCCTAACAGGACACTGTAGATTAAATGGACATCTAAAGAAAATTGGAACAATCCAAGATGGCACATGTAGATTCTGCAAGGAAGCAGAAGAGACACGAACACACTTACTAACAAACTGCGGAGCTACATTAGCCCGCAGGAGGAAGTGTTTTGGGATGTACAATGTGACCATAGAAGAGCTTCAACTACTGAAACCGGGCCTATTAATCAAGTTTCTTGATGAAATAGGACCCACCGATGTGCTTTAGGCAGAGCACGGGGGATACAATAGCTCTTAAAGGGCGCAGTATACTATACCCTGAAATTACATCTACATCTATGTCCAAATTCTTAAATTTTTTTTTTTGCCTGGGGCTTCCGACATCTAATCATTTCAGCCCCCTAATAAGTCTATATTCTATTTACCCTTTCAAACATTACATTCATACAAATAAATACATTCATACACATAAATACATCCATACAGTACACTCGTTTCGTTTGGTCGGTGGAGTACTTGGTATACCTCCACGACCCTATACTCAAACTAATCTAGTTTGGGTCGATGGAGTACTTTTATAAATATTCCGCCATCGACCCCGAACACATACTCATACGCTCTCAACGTTCGAGGGGCGATGATGACGTTATATTTCACCCTCACCCCTCGCCATTCACGCTAATAAATACATGCGCACACACAACACAAAAAATTATTATTGAATTAAACCATGCCAAAGTACAAATTTCTTCTTTATGCAATTTATGCAATACTCATTCAATCCGATTATGAAACATCTCGTATAGGGATAAGAATTTTCACCCTGGAAATCATTCAATTTTGACTTGACTTTATACTTGGCATTTACGTTCAGTCAAAGGTGTAAGGGCCCGCATATGGTGTCTTTTGTGTTGGAAATGTTTTTTTTCCGTAGTGGATTATACAACGCAAGTTTTTGTAAAAATTTTGTTTAATTAAAAAACCTGCAATGTTTACAAGATATATTTTGGATGATTGTGTTTAACAGATTTGCAAATGAAAAATGGTTGATACGACCGAACCGATGACACCATTTGAAAACCAATTTTAGAAAATAAATTATTTTTATACAAAGAAAGTTTTAAAAACTCGCGTGAATTTTTCAGTTATTAAAATATTACTGTATGCGGATGGCATGGTTATTTTAGCAGACACTTCTTCAGAGCTTAAGAGGATAAAATGTTTCATGCCTATTGTGAACAATGGAATCTGACAGCTAATTTACACAAATCAAACATTATTGTGTTCAGAAAGAATGGTAGCTTAGTTACTTCAGGGATGAAAAAGGTGTCCTTTTTAGATGACCCGGCTGAATTTCTCTTGAACGAATGACTCTCTCTCTCTCTCTCTCTCTCTCTCTCTCTCTCTCTCTCTCTCTCTCACTCTTCTCTTTTCTGAACTACATCTAATATTTGTAAACCAATGACTTCTGGCAGCGGATCGGACGATCCATTTCGAAATGTTTTTTCTTTTTTTAACAAATTTTTTAGCTTTTTAAATAATTATAAACAATAACCTTTTCTTTGAGAAATGTCAAAAATGTTGTAAATATTCTTGCTTATTAGAATGTGTAAGACGTACAGAAACATTTTTAATCTTAAGATCTTCCTTATACAGCCAAATGAAGAAAATGTCCCCGGGCTATATTCCCAACTAAATATAAAGTGATCCTGAAATATTAAAAGCGTACATAATTTATAAAACTGGGAGCAGTATAATTGTAATATTCTATGTAATTATAAATTATTAAAAACTAATTCTTTATGAAATCAGTAAATTTGTTTTCAAAACTAAACATCCATTCCATTCGTTCACGGTCTATCATACAAATTAAACACATTTCTCTCTTCTGATAACTTCAAAATAGCCTTCAAAAATTATAAAACTATTCACACTCTTTTTTCCAAAATTAAAGATTCCACACTAGTAAAAATTAAAGACTGGTATAATTTATAAAATGAATTGTATGTATATCCGGCAACTTATATCGGAATTACATCCCGTAAGATGGTAAAACAACATATCTATGATTGAAAAAAATCTAAACAAAATCGTACAACACTGTCTACCCACCATTTTGAACACAAACACAATTAAACACAGAACAAAACAAACTAAACGTAACATTTTAGAAATTTTACATCAACAGAGACAAATAGAGCATAAATTACCGAACAGACATATGTAAAGATGAGATGATGTATCGACCTGCTTGTTGAACAACTTGAACGAAAGGATCTTTAGTGAAGTCACAACAAAAACGAAAAAAAATTTCCACACTCATCGAGTTAAAGTAAGATAAATAATTGTTTTTGTAATTTTGTTTTTTTAAATGATATAACGTGTTCTAACTGTGATATTTTCCTAAAATAAATAGATCCTGATGATGTCAATATAATCGTCGAAAGCTCGGCCAAAACTTAAAGAATTGTCGTTTTTGTTGTGACCTCACTGAAGATCCTTTTGTTCAAGACATATGTAAACTCAACCGCGGCTACGCTAATCTCATAAATCGAATTCGATATCAATAACATATAAAGCATATAATATAACATAAAAAATAATCATTACAATTCTACATAGTCTAAATTGCGAACAATTTATCTCTCTTAATACCGTCTATAATAATCCTGAAAGGGTTGTTTATAATCATTACTTTTTTTTCCATTGTCTGTCCATTTCTCCTCAAAGAAGCAAGCTCTTCATAGAAAAATCAATTTCTATCCCTATTTCCTTCCTAACTCCTTCAAAATCAAACAAATATACACAAAAACATTAATGTCTCACTAACACTCTCGCCACGACACTCAATCGTGACGAATCTGCACAAAAAAACACACTCTGAGTGAGTACAAATACTTTGATTAAACCTAAAATTTCTATATTGTGTACATCAAATTCACTAATTTCGTGGTCCTCTTGACCAATTAATATATTACAATTAATTAATGTTTTTAGAGTCGAGATAAAAAAGTCAATGGCACGAGCGGGATTCGAAAATGAAGTATACTTCACTAAAGCTCTCCGTGGCCATTTCATTTGTCGTCGAGAATCCAACCAGATTACACGACATTTGAAAAATGGCAAAAAGGAGGGACAATTCAAAAGGTGCGGTTGAGATGGGAAGTTGGTGTCCGATTGGATCGAGTGGTAGAGCAGCGGCGTATCAAGCAGAAGATCGTGGGTTCGAATAATTAATTGTAATTGTGTACATCGTTTAGTAAATTCATTTTCAAATCTTATATGTATCTGTATAATTAAAACGTTTCCGTTATCGTGCCAACGTTTCGATCATTATTGAGATCATCTTCAGGGCTTGGGGTTTATAAGCATTGTTTAAATTTTACAAATACATGTAGGATGTGCAAAAAAAACTTTGATTGAACATAAAATTTCTAGCGTTGTATAAATTCATTTTTTTTCACATCCTACATGTATTTGTAAAATTTAAACAATGTTCATAAATCCCAGGCCCTGAAGAGGATCTCAATAAAGATCGAAACGTTGGCACGATGAAGAAAATCACACCAGACCGCATCTCACGATCTCTAAATAATCTTTAAAACCAAATTTGTTGATATTTGTCTAATCCAAACCCGCCTAAACGTTTATCTAGCATCACTGTTTTGAAACTAAAAGAAAACATTTTGTCCTTGTCATTGCGGACATTATAATACTCGGAATTAAAACGAACATTAAAACGTGGGAACGCATTGATCGCAAAAATGCCGAATCCGGATTGCCTGGAGAGACGTTCAGGAGAACGGAGCGAAGATCGTGAGAGTGGTTGGAGACGCAACGTGTTTAAGTCACTTGTCAAGTTACTGAGTGGTTTTAAAGACAGAATTCAAAATTGAATGGCGATCACTGAAGAGTTGGTGTCGGAGTAAAGGCAATGTCAGGTTATTTTTTTTTGCCAGAGCGTCTCGCTCGTATCACTCGCTCACTAAATTGAGCCAACTCTTTTGATCAGCTCGTGAGCGGAGACCCCATCTATAATATTATAATTAAGCATTATATGCGTTTAGCCAACGAATATGTACTTCAAATATTAATTATTTTTAATGATCGCTTTTTAAAACCGCATAGAAACTTTTTATTATTTTTTAATATATGATAGCCAAAATTACTAAAATAAAACTAAATACTACACGTAGGAGCTTCTTCTCTGCTGATCCAACCCAGTGACCCTCCCATTTCCTTTTGATCATATTTTTTATTGCATTTTTAGCGCCAAAGTGCCTGATCGCGATAGTCAGGTTCAATTCAGATTGGAACGTGAATTGAAGAGATTCAAATTATGACTCTTATTTGAACAATAAAATCATTACTTTTGATATTGATATTACTGATAAAAATATTAAAAGACATTGAGAGGTGTTCAATTCAATTACCGACCATGAATTGGCTTATTAATATTTTCTTACGCTCCATTTCACCGAAATATACCATATGCAATATGCAAATATGAAATATTCAATGAAGAAATTTATTTTCCCTTTTCGATTAGAGTCGCATGCACCACTGCAAGGACATTTAACAGGAAAGACTTTCTCTACACAGAAACAATCTTCTCTCTCAATTCAGTTTCTATTCCAAATTCTCCCTTCTCTTTCAGTTGTATCTTACATATTTCTTTATTTCCAACAAACTCTCGTTGGATACGACATAAATTGTTACAATTGCTTGAATTTGAATAAAACGGCGTTTATCCGTCAGAACAGTCCTCTTCTAAAGGATAATGTCGGTTTTTTCCATTTAATTTTAACAATACGAAAGGAATTTATCGATTATTTTTATACATTAGACGGAGTAATTAAAATATTTTTTCGAGGAGGGGTGAAGGCCTGAAATTTCATTGGGGACGTTGCAAATCCAATCCTGATCTCAGCTTTATTGATAAAATGATATTATCGACACACAAACCATGTCATAAAATTGACGGATCTAATATATTTGAAAAAAGCATGTAAATTAAACAATGTCGCGATAGTTTGTGAAACGTGGTAAGAAACAAATGAAGAATTGCGACCCATCAAGCCAACATTTAATTGGGAAATTAGCATTAATGAGCATACTTTGAGATATGAAAACTCCAACTTCAAAGACTTTGAATGTTAGCAAATAAAGAGTAGTAGTAATTGGGTTTTGAATACTAACGCTGACGAATATTTTACAATAAAAAGACCTTTCTCTAATTTACATTTTTTTTAAGTTATTTAATTTTTATCAACAATTTAATTATACTGTCGTTGATACCATTATGTATGTATATAATAGCTAAGTAAAAATGTGTGGTGATTAAAGCTAAGTAAAAATTTTACAAGGGGCTACCGGCTAACCGATATGAATATTTTGAAGATCAAAAAGCAGTAGTGATGTATCCGTCCGCCTTTGAAAACTATAAAAAATAATTTAAATTGTTTTTGTTCGTTAAGTGGACTGTATATGAATGGGTAAATACCTTTATGTTAAAATTTAAAGAGTGAATCCGAGGAGGGGATTGGGATACTTTTAAGTTTGCACTTACCCCAACGAGTTCAAGCAGCTCGGCCCCAGTCGTCCTCTTCTTTCTTCGACTAGGTAGGGCCCCACAGTCTCCGGCGGATTCAGACGTTTGGTACCGAACTCTTAAGGGACACGGGCAGGTCGTAAAAACCATCAATTGCGCACAACACGGGTTTAGATAGGCAGGTATAACGGTGTTCTCGGCTTTGGCTCTAGGCAACAACTGACTCGCCGACCGGCCGGAGACCTCCAGAAGGGTTCAAAGGGCGATCGGCGTAAACA